>NW_018128154.1:345350-351005 GCF_001952655.1 Monopterus albus
TTTGTATTTGTAAATCTGACTGTAAAGGAGTCAGATTTACAAATACAAATTGTCTGTTAACAGACTATTTGTTAACGGTTCATTTGTATTTGTAAATCTGACTGTAAAGGAGTCAGTGCCTCACCAGCTGTCAACCTCACCACACGTCACTGCTGCTCTGAGAAGCTCTACCTGCAGAGATGAACAACCAGTGTGGACCAACAGGCTCTACACAACCTGATTTAACTGCTTTATCAATCAAATCACTCTCTGGCTGTTGATTATGTGGAAAATAAATCAAAGTACCATGGCTCTATTGATCAGGCGCATCGTGGTGAGCGCTGACAGAGCTGCACACCTCTGAGGTACCTGACTGGTGCAGGGGTCACCGGTGTGGGTCAGGATGGATCCTTGGTGTCTGGGACACATTTACAATGAGTTCAGGTTGGGAGCAGGTGAACGCACCGTGTCGAGTAGAGAAGGACAAACGTGTGTGACGTGCCGACATCAGTACTGACCTCCGACTTTAACGTGCAGGACGTCGCTCAGCCTGGGACGCCTCTGAAGGACCTGAAGGAGAAAACACACACCTAACACTAAATTAAACAATAACTGATCAATAATTTGATCGGTAGAAAATGTCAACATCGCCAAAACGTTTGTCACTCAATAACTCGACTTATATTATTAAAGTCGTTAGAGGCGACACACACACACACACACACACATTTGGCTCTAACAGACAAAAACTACAGTTCCTCTGGTTTGTGGTTCTTTGTTTTCAGTGACGCGCGCGCACACACACACACCTTTAATGTGCTGAGACGTGTCCAGCTCTTCAAAGTAATCTGACAGCGAGACCTCGACCACGATAGACCTGATGCTGTCACACGTACGTGCACACAGGACACGTGATTAATCATGTCAGCATGATAGCAACGGTGTGTAGACAGGTGGGGGCGTGTGTCTCAGTGTGGAAGTGCAGGACGACCTGACCGCTGACAGGCGTGTGCGTCAGGATCAGCGTCTGCAGACTCTACGGGGCCACTGCGCACAGCTCTGGCTCCGCCTGCAGGCCGAGGTCGGAAACACGCTCCAAGTCCAACACCTGGTGAGCACAGCTACGAACTGCACACACACAGCACAAAACACACACGGTCTGTTCTGTTAGTTGGTTTCTACGGTTTGTTTTATGTTTCTATGAACTGGATGGTTTGAGAAACAAACATGTCTGACAACGGAGAAGCCACAACAACAAGAAGGAACTGAATTTGAACGACCAAATGTTCTGTAATGGATGAATAAACGGAACATTTCTACAATAGTCTGTGACGTCATCTGGCTGGACGTTTGTTCTTTGTTTAAACTCTAGCACATTTTTCTTCATAGCAGCTTAAACAAAAGAACTTCTGGTTTTTGAATTAGTCCACTTAGAAATGTCTCATATTGAAAACAAAACTGATATTTTTTTGGAATAATACTAAAGCTGTTATTAGAGAAAACCTCCACTTTGCTCCTCTGTAGCTCCACCTTCACCCTCTCCTCCACCTCTGCAAACATCTGGGTAATTTTACGATCTAGCCCCAGAACCAGTCGCTCCTCCAGCCCAAGCTCCAGGAGTCCCACCTCATAGAGCGTCTTCACAGGTAGAGGCTCCAGAGAGCCAGGGAGGGCCAGAGCAGCAGAGAGCTCCTCTGGATGTCCTACAGAGGAGGCTAGACGGCGATCCAGAGGGTCGAACATTCCCCTGAGAAGTTGGACCGAGGCGGATGTCAGGGGGAGGCTGTGGAGTTCCATGGCCAGAGGCGAGCTCCGTCTTTTGGAGACAGCTGGGCCGAGGGGTGGGAGGAGAACATACGGCCTGGAGCTTCTCACCCGACCCTGAAACGTCAGATAACTGTGGCTTCTCTGTGTGGTTGGAGTAACTCTTTCAAACTTCTATATAAAATTCCTGAAAAGGTTTAATACTGTCTCTCAGGATTTCAGTATGTGTTTACACTTTTAGGTGGTAATGCTGCATGTTATGGTGTACAAATATTATTATGAGGGTTAATCAGCATCAAACTGTTAAAATGCTTTTAGACCGTTACATCAGAAAAGGGTTTATCTAAAATATCCAGCTGCTTACTCATCACATAACACACACTATTCTTTAAATTTCCTATCCTTAATAACACCTTAGGTCAACTAAATACTGTGCAAAACAAATATGGTCTTAAGTGTCCAGTGACACAGCTTTCATTGGTTATTTCAGACTAAATTTAACACTTCCTCAAAGAGCCAGAGTGTACTGGTTTATAAAAGTTTCTCAGTACAGTAACATCTGAGGGTTAAGGAGGTAGCTGCCACAATAACTGCAGGTTGTTGTTATTTGGGAGGTTTGGGGTCTTATCCTGAATTAATAACATGAAAGAGGGAGGTCTGCAGGGAACTCTGTTCACAGGTTCATGGTAGTTAACTACTGAGCGAGTATCTCCGTCATACAACCTCAAGCAGTGTTTGGAGCTTTAATATGTTTCAAATATGCCACCTTAGTGTGAGAGGTAAGCTTTATTCCTATGTCCAGGGGTTAGCATATCGTGGCCTTCAAACAAAACACTTAGAACCAGGGCTGCAACTCAGGATTACTGCCATCCCAGACCAGCTGCCGACTGTTTTCTCAATTAACCTTCTACAAAATGTCGGAAAACCACTGTAAATGTTCCTCCTCACCTTCCAGAGCCCAGAGTGTTGGAGCAATGGTCTGAAGCCCAAAGATATTCCCTTTACTGGTTTTAAACAGACAGGAACAAATCTTCACACTTCGGATGCTGACAACAGCAATGTTTGGTCATTTTTGCTTAGAAAATCTCTCAAACAACAGTTGCTGGTTAATTTTCAGCTGAGCAACTGATCAGTTGTTTCAACTCTACATATGACCCACGTTTTGGTACACGGCAGTAAACAACGTGCTTTGGACTGTTGTGTGGACCAAACACGACACCTGAACTGGTCTCCTTGAGAATCTGTGTTGACCATTTCCCACCTTTTTCTGTCCGAACACCTAATAGTAGAAATGACCTGCAACGGCGGCAGCAGGGCCTCGTAGGTGTACCGGCTGACCAGGTGAGCATGGAGCTCAGGTACAAATGAGAAGCGAAGCCCATCACCACAGGGAGGACAAACGTAGGGCAGCTCCATGAAAGACATGATTCACCATGGTTTCTCCTCTCCTCCCCTCTCCTCTCTCTCCCTATGCTTCTATATGCCACCATTACCCATTACTAACTTTGTGTCTCCTCTCTCCCGTAGTGTGTCCTCTCTCTCTCCCTGTACCTTTCTACAGGTAGCCCTGGCCCTGGAGCTCTACGTCTCTGACGACCAGTCACCAGCCACATCGACCTGATCAGTGTTTGTTTGTTGTGTCTTGTTGCTTTTCTTCTTTTGTCTCTCCTCTATCCACTCACCCCAACCGGTCGAGGCAGAAGGCCGCCCACCAAGAGCCAGGGTCTGTCAGAGGTTTCTTCCTTTAAAGGGAGTTTTTCCTCCCCACTGTCACCAAGTGCTTGCTCAAGGGGATTTGTTGGGTTTTCCCTATGTAATAATATTGATAACAGTAAGGTCTAGACCTTAGTTTGTAAAGTGTCCTGAGATGACTTTTGTTGTGATTTGGTGCTATACAAATAAAATTTGATTTGATTTGATTTGACCAGGGAGCTGCGGACCTGGAAGATAAAACAGGAAGACAGAGAAGAGACGGGAACTGGCAGAGGAAAAAGAGGAAACGGAGTCCTCCTTCTCCAGACACATCTCGTCTCAGAGAATGAGAAGACCTGAGCAGAAACTGGGTCACTGTGTGTTTACTACATAACTGATTTTGTGGAGATGAAGATTTAATGAGGCTTAAAAAATGCAGATCAAAAAGATCAAAATGTGTACTGAAACTACAGCGAGCCTTTAACAACCCAAACTATAGATTTGTCAGGTGCTTTAAAAGGTGTTTTCACCTTTTAACCACCGGGCTTCGAGCTGAGATCCACAGACAGTGGAGTCAAAACACATGTTGTGTCACGACTACTGAGCTTTCTTATTGGAAAACCAAACAACCACAGAGACACAAAATGACCAAACGAGGAGATGAGAGAAGAGAGAGGATGACCAAACCCAACTAAGACTCAGACTGGTCAGGAATTACTGCTAAGGATTTATAGAAGTGATACGATTCTAAAATAAGACCAGACTGTTGGACTGGGACTGTGAAAATACAAGTGGGTGAAACTTGCTGTTACCATGGAAACATGACTACCACGGTTCCAAAAACCGAAGAAACTGTAAACTTGTTGCCTGGCAACAGCAGTCAGTACATGAATAGAAGAGGAAAATCTGTGGTGATGATGATGATGATGAAGAAGCAGCAGACCAGAGTCTTTCCAGCTGTTTGTTTGTTTATTGACAGCAGCCTTCATGCAGAACTGTTTGACACAGCAGAGACCAGGACACAAATCCCACAATGCATCAGTGCATCGCTGCTTAAACCTCAATCATCACAATGAAACTTATGTAATAAAGTTCACTCAGCATCAGAGGAGACTTAGTCATTTCATAGAAAAGTAACATTGTGGCACATTCTAGAAATATACACACTCTCCTTGGAAAACAGTGGCACGTGAAGAGGTAGACAAAGCATGTAGAAAAATAGAGCTATCAAACATAGAACTGCTCAGTGCTGTCAGATAGAAAGCTGGACAGAAAAATATCCGAGTCAAAGCAGGAACAGAAGCACAACGTCCTGACGTCAACATCCAGTCTCTTCACTGTTCACGTCCTCATGCAAACACGTACGAGACTGATATTTTACAGAAAGTTCGTCCAGGTGGACGGACTGCTCCTTTACAGGGCGCACACTCAGTCACAACGGCGAGAAGCACCGGGATGACGAGGGGGAAACCAGCTGGTCCAGGACCAGACCTTTACATCCACCCTCCTCCCTCAGGGGGGGGGGGGGCTTCTCCCACAGTCCTCCTACAGCGGACTGTGCCGTCCACGTGCACCTGGTCCAACATCTGGACTAAAGTCTCTGAACACCTTTAAACACGTCTCATTTCCTGTTCAAGGCGTCAGATAACATCGCCTTCAGGGTGACGTCACATGGAATCGTCAGTGTGACGCTTTCCGGTTGACGGTTCAAATCCTGAAGTTCGTCTCCTCAGCAGCCTCACTGGCCGAACGTGCGTGGGCTCGCGCTGCTGTTTAGACTCCAGGCGCGTTCAGGGCCAGGGAGTAGGCGGCCATCATCTGCGCGCGGAGCTGCTGCTTGACGTGCACACGCCCATGCCTCTTCCTCTCGTCGCTGCGCGCGAACCTCTTGCCGCACACATCGCAAGAGAAGGGCTTCTCTCCAGTGTGCGTGCGCGTGTGCGTGGTCAGGTGGTCGCTGCGGCTGAAGCTGCGCGCGCAGATGGTGCACTGGAACGGCTTCTGTCCCGTGTGGATGCGCACGTGCCTGTTCAGTTCATCCGAGCGCGAGAAGCGTCGCTCGCAGCCCTGCACGGAGCAGGGGAACGGCTTCAGCTTCAGGCCGCTCTTGGCGGGAGCTCTCCTTCCCCCGCGTGACAGTTTGGGGGCTCCAGTCGCGTGCACACTGCTGATGTTGACTATCGGGAACGCGCCCTGCAGGAAGGAGGAGAGGAGATGAGA
>NW_018128154.1:351533-353418 GCF_001952655.1 Monopterus albus
GTTGTAGCCGAAGGAGGGCGAGAGCGTGTCCGAGGAGCAGTCGCTGAAGTCGGAGAAGAAATCTGAGTCCGAGGCGTCAGTGCCCGGAGAGAAGACTGTAGAGAGAGAGAGAGAGAGAGAGAGAGAGAGAGAGAGAGGAGGGGAGGGGGTGTTACTGTCATTGCATAATATGTGCTCAGTGGGCAGCAGCAGCAGCCTACACAGAAACACGGTGCATGAAGCTGCCCGCGCAGCGCGCGGCCAGCTGAGGAGCAGCTGAGCTGCTCGTGGCTTTAGTCAGACTCCTGCTCTGTGGCAGCTGCCCATAAACATTGCTCTATGTTTTACACATTATTGATCTGTTATTGGTGAACACACACACCTTGGCAGAAAGGTGACCCCACGTCAGAGTCCGCTCCGTCGCTGGGGCTCGAGCCCACACTGTCCACCCAGGCGCTGCACGCGTCCTCAAACTCCGACATGAAGCTGTCTCCGCGCTCCAGAAGCATTGCGTAAACTGTTGCGTTGTTGTTTTTGTGTGTGCAAGGTGCAAAAGCCGCCGACGAGCGGTATCAGACCGTGTCAGGTGGATTCACTGATGTGTGTCGCTGGGCTCGTGTCGGGGATTCCCTCGCGCTGTTAAAATTCAGTTATTAATCCGATACCGGGGCTCTCAGTGCGGCCCGTTAGTCCGCTCGGTGATGCTGAGGATGCTGGGCTCCCTCCGCTCGCTGCCCGTTTTTATACTCTCCGTCTCCTAGGTAACTCCTGTCCCGTTCTTATTGGCCGGTACCGGGGAAAGGGATTCCCCCCGCCGCGCGCTTCGTAGCTGCCCAAACATGGGCAGCATCCGGCTGTGACGGCGGGGAGCCCCCGAGCCTAAAAGGACAGGCGCGGGAGAGCGACGTAGACACGAGAGGAGAGAGGGGTTTCCTTCACTGCGGCAACGGTGCGACCGAGATTATACAACCAGGAGGAGGGCTGGCTGGAGCCTGATGGATGCAGGGATGCAGCAGAGGATGCAGGGATGATGGAGGGACAGAAGGAAAGTCACTGGAGCTGTTTTCGGTGCCGTTTGGCCTCACAGGGTCTCTGATGCTCCACCTGCCTTTGACCGGTGCAGACCGAGGCTCACATCAACCCAGTAATAAAATCTGTATGATGTTCTGGGGTTTTAACACATGGTTCTGTCACATCCCTCCATCAAAGTGGTGCAGTGGTTATTTTGCCTTCTCATCTGTTTCAGTTTAATGAGATTATAAAGTTATTCATGCTCTTTTTTTATTAAATGGCCTCATCTGTTGCACACACAAACCTATTTCTATAGGTTTATCTCAACCTAGTTTTCGTTCCCGGCTACACCTCGACAGGTGTATCACAGGCTGACACACAGAGTCAGACAACCACGTACAGGCAGTTTAAAGTCACCACACAGGCACAGAGAGAACACACACACACACACACACACACTCCTCACAAGGGGTTTAAACTCAGGCCCTTCCTGCTACAAGGCTGTGACAGTGACTCTGCACATTAATAAACATCAGTTCATGGTTTCAACTGTAATGCCTGGAGAAGCGATAACGTCTACAGCAGAAGAAGAAGAGAACCAAACTAAAGTAAATGATCTCATTTATAAACAATAAGAGCAAATAATATGACTGTTAGAGAAAACATGACGGTGTCCAGGTTTAAACCATGCAACACAAAGCAATGAAGTGGGGAAAGGAAGAGGATCAGGCTATGACTAAGATAAATGACAGCAGACTATGGGTTTAAAAATATCTGATGGCATATGGAGCAGGAAACAGGGTCTCGGCCAGCCCTGCTGTGTTGGCAGCCACAGCATCCAAACAGACGCAAATGCAGAACCCCCACCTGGGACTATCACACAGATGTTATATAA
>NW_018128154.1:353441-355097 GCF_001952655.1 Monopterus albus
TCTCTAAATAAAGAGCGACTGAAACAAACAGTGTCTTTGTTTCTGTCACACAGAGCCAGTTTCTCTGCAGTGCTGCAGAGGGCGAGAGACACAGAGGGAGAACAGAGAGAGGGAGGGAGACAGACCACCACATAACACTGCCCCACATCACATTCCTGCACATCAATGTTGGCCCTGGTGTCGCCATGGTAACAGGAAGACATCCAGGGCAGGTGTTATGTAAAAGGAAGTCAGGAATAGAAGCTGCGGGGTTTTCCTCCTCTTACATTTGGCCGTTGTTACTACTTCAATATGATTTTAATTTGGGGTAACTTGAGCTGTGTCACATTGGTGGTAACCTGGGCGTTCCATGGGACCGTGGCGGTAACCTGGGCGTTCCATGGGACCGACACGGTGGGTGCGAATGACATTACCCACTACACATGTACGTTAATTTTCTGTTGAATACCTACTACTCTGATGAAAATGCAGTAGGCACAACATCGGACCTGCTGCTACGTGGTCATCTGGATTGACCCGGATCTTTACACGTGATGACGCCGGTCTCCCCTCCTTGATTCAAACATACAGTAGCTGTCAGTGACGGTAAACCTTATGGTGACAGAGGCCGTGAACCAGCACATCATGTAAGAGGACAACAACTACTGCTATGCCTGCTAAGTCGAGTTAGCTAGATGGACGGACAGAGGGTCATCACATCTGAAAACGGCGGTGGAGACTTCTGAATTTGCATTACTTGGCAGACTGTCCACATACTCAAAAACTAGATGGTTCTTTTCTCACCTGAACAAATATCAGAATTTAATGAAGTGGTGTAATAACATTCCCAGGACGACAGCTCTGAGCCTGGGCTGCCACCATGGGATGATGGGACAGCGTAGTGTCCAGCGTTTACATTCTCCTTGGTCATGTAGGTCATGTAGGTCATCCAGGTCATGTAGGTCATCCAGGTACTACTCACATACACATTTTTCCATACCAAGAATTCAGACATACTACTTGACCCACATACACGTTTTAGTCGACTGACAACAGAAACAGACAAAAAACCATCAAAGAGGAACAAAATGCTCACAAAAAGACAAATCCACTTAAGAGACAGAGAAAATGACATCTTTCCAAGCTGGGCTCCGTCTCCTGTGGGGGAGGTGGGGGATCTGAGACCAGAGGCCCTTTTTCTCAAACTGCATCCAGGACTGAAGCAGCCCACCTACTGATACTGAGCTCCTCCTCAGCGGCCACATTCAGATGGCACTTCTTACGTTTGTGTTTGTGACCAGACTGACAAAAATAGCCTTGGACTGGTGGTTTCAGACCAAGTGGAGCAACATGTGACCAATCAGGAGACAAAGCTGCGATGTGAACGGTTTCCTATGATGAGTGACGAGGCAGTGGAAAGAGAAACCCTCTCTCATGAACGTGAGAAGAGGTTAAAATAAGACAGCAGGAGGGTGGAGGTGAGGAACGAGAGCCTGTTGCCATGGCGCTGTGCCACCTTCTGTTCCCTCCATCCGTTGCAGATAAGATACTGGTGAACAGGTACATAAATGTGTTCATGGCCGTGTGCCGTCAGGAGCTCTCTGGCCTTCATCCGCTGACTCATGGCCTACACAGCCGTCAGTCTGTGGGGGGCAGTGGCGGTTCTACATTGAATTA
>NW_018128154.1:356183-356633 GCF_001952655.1 Monopterus albus
TGTATACAATCAGAATATAACAAGAGCAGAGAACAACAATAATATAAAATATTAAGAATAATATACAAATAAAATATAGAATAAATATTCTAAATAGCACAAATCCTTCATCACACAAATCACACTAAAGAAAATCTTATTATTACACTGCACTAAAAACAGAAAACACAAACTAAAACTAAAATCTGACCTTTCTGGCCTTCATTGATGCACGATCATCAAAAATGTCATCATACGAAATCTGCTCCCCTATTGAGTGATTGATACTGATGATAGCAAGGCCAGTGAGCCGTTCCTGAGACATGGTTGACCTCAGGTATGACTTGATCAACTTCAGTTTTGAAAAGCTCCTCTCTGCTTGAGCCACAGTGACTAGCAGAGGAAGAACAATCCTGAGAGCAGTCCAAAAGTTAGGGTAGATCTCTGATAGATCCTTATCTTGCAGAAAAG
>NW_018128154.1:356841-383680 GCF_001952655.1 Monopterus albus
CTCCCAGGACCTGAAGTGGACGTCCAACATCAGGACCATCACCAAGAAAGCACAGCAGAGGATGAACTTCCTGCTCCAGCTCAAGACAAGTACAGACTTCAGTGGACAGTCAGGACTGTAGAAAAGGTCATTGGTGTGAGCCTGTCCTCCATGGAGGACCTGTACACCTCATGGGTCAAAAGGAGGGCGGAGAGGATCACTGCTGACCCCTCACATCCTGGACACAATCTGTTTGAACTCCTCCCCTCTGGACGGTGTTACAGGTCACTGTGCACTAAGACAACCAGGTATAGGGACAGTTTCTTCCCCCAGGCTGTCGCTCTGATGAACACTTAACCAATGACAGTATGATTGGACAATAACTCTCAGTGCAACACCTGTAAATATACCTGGTACAGATTATACAGACTCCTACAGGTCTCTAGTTCTTAAGTTCTCTGTTTTTATCCCTATTTATCTCATTTCAATGAACATTCCATTGTTGTCTGTATTGTTTACTGTTTATACTGCTTATCTTTGTTATATTACAGCCTTATGCTGGTTTACTGTTTGCACATTGAGAGCTGATGTACCAGAGTCTAATTCCTTGTGTGTCCAACACACCTGGTCAATAAAGATGATTCTGATTCTGATCTTAAACGCTTCAAGCGTTGATTGTCACACAAACCAGAATTAATAATTAAAACAGACAATAAAAAGCATGTAGCCTATATAAAGATGCCTGTTGCTGTAGCAGCCATCGTAACTAAGACTGTAGCTATCACAGCCAAAACAACAGCAATCATAGAACGCTTCAAGCGTTGATTGTCACACAAACCAGAATTAATAGATAGATAGATACTTTATTACAGACTCAAAGTCCAGATATATAAATGCTAAATATTGTTTACTGTTTATACTGCTTATCTTTGTTATATTACAGCCTTATGCTGGTTTACTGTTTGCACATTGAGAGCTGATGTACCAGAGTCTAATTCCTTGTGTGTCCAACACACCTGGTCAATAAAGATGATTCTGATTCTGATCTTAAACGCTTCAAGCGTTGATTGTCACACAAACCAGAATTAATAATTAAAACAGACAATAAAAAGCATGTAGCCTATATAAAGATGCCTGTTGCTGTAGCAGCCATCGTAACTAAGACTGTAGCTATCACAGCCAAAACAACAGCAATCATAGCCAAAAGTGCGATCTTCGGTCTCAAAGTAAGCATAAACTTTATTGCCAAGTATTTCAAGAACACAAGGAAATTAACTCCAGCTCAATGGCCCCCAATGTGCACAACATAAAAACTAAATAAATACACAATATGTGCAGTACATTACAGTAACGTTGACGTGTCTAACCTTAGTCAAATATACCATCTTAATACACAATGAAAACACAGAATAAAAGAACAGTGTAGCCTACCTTAAAGATCCGGCTCGATGTTGACTTGTCACCAAAGCTGAGTAAAGGAACAGGTCTGTAATTTGTATCCACCACAATGCACAAACCAACATTCAAAATTTAGCGCCCTCTCACAGCGACCAGTAGCTGTGGCTGCATTCGGAGCTCGGCCCCTCTCCTCAAAACACTCTTTAACCCCATTCTTTAAATCTGGGCTATTTATTATGGAATTTACGGCTGTTTCACTTACTGATCTGTTTTGAATGTTGAAACAGAGGTGGCTCGTTGTAAGCAGCCCATTTTTGTGTTCCTGATAAGACGTTGTGACAGAGAACTAGAGTTAATCTCCAAAAACAGGTCCTGTGTTGTTATTTGTGATTACAGATGGGGCTACCAGCTGCTGCATAGCTATGTGAATGACTGGGGCCCGTGGGAAAGCTGTCAAAAACAACTTGTGATTGTTGAAACTGATGCAAACAGAGGCAGAGGTATGATTTTAAAAAGGTGATGTGTTCCCCTTATCTGTTTGGATATACAGCATGTTATAATATAACCCTGAGACTGGGTTGACATTCTGTATAGAGATTAATCCGGGGTTTGAGGGGGCGGGACAACGGTTCTGATTGGTCTAATGGACCGGTCAAATTAATTCTGATGAGAAGTGGTGTAACAGCGCCAGCACAACAGAAACAGCCTCGTTCAACAACTAACCCAGAAGGCCTTACATGTGCTGGAGGCTTTGACACAGCTGCCCGTACACCTCGCACCCTCCTCTACTGCTGAGATTAAAAGGCTGAAGGACAGGTTAAAGCCTTCAGTAATGTGTTACAAACTCATTAAGCACAGCTTTCCGTCGGTGCTGCCTTATGAAAACATGTTACATAATTGTATTTTCTACATCTCTTCTTTCCATATAATTCTTATAGTTAACTAAATCATTATTATATGCTGCAAAGAACATCACAGTCAAGTTGCTAATTAAGGTCACAGTAAAGGCAGTGTTCAACTCATGGTCAGTCATATGCTCCTTTTACACGGTACTGTGTTTGGTTTATGGTGGAATTCCATTGTTAATGTGGAAAAAAAGAAAAGCAATACTGTGGCTACCACCACTACTATACTGTCATTTCAATGGAATACAGCATGATACCGTGTTTAGGTTCATGGCGTTCTAACAGTAGTACTGTAGTAACCAGCCTACTGTGAAACCAAGACTATATTCTCCTGTAACTCATGACATCATCACAGTAACATACTGTAGAACAAGCAGTAGAACAGTAAAGGTAACGGTGAAAGACCGGCAACACGCTGCCAGTATTTTACCATTGTTTATAGTAAAATACGAAGGTGATGCCGTGAAGGAAGCCCAAGTGACAGACAGAGCTGGTTGTCATGGTAACCAAACTGATAACACCAAGGCCGGCTGGCAGAGATAAACACACATGGTCAGGGTGAGGCCCCACACATCAGTAACCACATATACATGCCCTCTGACCTCTCCAAGGTTTTCCATGCGTGGCAGGGAGGTTATAAACAGAACTCAGCAACCTCTCTTCATTTTCTTCTTCCTCTCCGTCTCATCATGTTCACCGGTCTACTCTCCTCGCTTTCTTCCTTTACCTCCCTCCCACCATCAGTCCTCCTCCTCATCCTTGTTGTGGTGGTCGCCTGGTTTCTGATCATATATCCTGGAACTAAACCTTCATCCTGTCCTCCCCCAGCTCGGGGCTCCATCCCCTGCCTGCCGAGGCTCCCCGTCCTGGGCAGCCTCCCCTGGATGAGAGGACACCTCCCCCCTCACCTGCTCTTCTCTCAGTTGGCCCAGAGGTGAGACACAAAGCGGGAGACAGGGTGTGTGAGGGTTTATGTTCCTGATCCTAGAGCAGAACGCTGCAGACCGGACTTAGGTTTGCCAAAACTCCCAGGTGCTGCTGTAGAGGACTGTTTTCTCATTTCCTCAGTCTTCTGTGACAGTAAACTCAGTGTCTCTGGATTTTGGACAAACCAAGACGTCACCTTTGACTCCAGGACACATTTTACTATTTGCTGACACTTTATAGCTCAGATTATATTTGTGTGTCTGCTTGTACACCGTGTTGTTTCAGGTACGGCTCTCTGTTTGCGCTCTACCTCGGTCCTCAGTACACTGTGGTGGTGAACGACCACCAACATGCCAAAGAGGTCCTCCTGCAGAGAGGAAAGGACTTCGCTGGACGTCCAAACATGGTGAGACAAAACCTAACGGCCAATTAACTGAGTTGTCCACTGACAGACAACTATTTTGATGATCGATTAATTGTTTAGACCCTTTTCAAGCAAAAATGACAAAAGTGAATATTTCATGGTTTTCTTGGTCAAGTTTCAGAGGAGACAGCTCTGAGGACCAAGCAGTAACTGAGGAAACAAGAACATTAATTAATAAAGAATCTGTTAGTTGGAGACTTGTTTATTCAACACTTGCTCAGAACAAGAAACCTCTAACTCTCTAAAATGTGTTTCTGCTTACAATAAGCCACGAGCCCGATTCTCTAGTTTAATATCTGATCACAACTGGGTTTTACAGATGACACAAGTAGCATTTTACAGCCATCAGTACTTCTTCTACCAAAAACTGCCAAATATCTAAAGATATTTTCTCATCCAACAATCACTTTTCTGAAAAATGCTTTATTGAACATTCATGCATTGAGTTTTTCTGAAGTTATTTTGTTTCATATTTTTTGCATTTTTATGTTTACTGCAAAAACAATTTCATTTCATGGACAACAAAGATATGAACTGATAGTTATAGGCACTGAAGAACTTGTATATAAATAAATACAAGCAGGGATATTTTAAAGCCCGTAGCAGGTCTCAGGCAGGTGCACAACTACTAGACAACAGACTGTGGTTTTAGAGAAATCTCACCGTACTGGATGTTAACACCATCAGATCATCTCGTGAGTTTTCACAGTCAGATAAATCGAAGAAAGCTTCTAGTGAACAGTCACTGATGTGTTTGGTTCCTCGCCAGGTGACCACCAACCTGTTGACCAGAGGAGGTAAAGACATCGCCTTTGCAGACTACTCTCCTCTGTGGAAGCTCCAACGCCGCCTCACCCACAACTCCTTCACTCTGTTTGGAGAAGGAACCAGTCGACTGCAGGACATCGGTACCACCCCCCCCCAATCGATCAGTTCTCACCCCCAGTTTATAGACACACACTCATCCAACAGTCCCACAGTGAACCCTCCTCCATGAAGGTGCTGATGGTTTGTGTTCACACGGTTTCACAGAGGTGCTGGTTCACCTGTGTGGTCACCGTGGTGGCACACAGCAGGTTGGGCTGGTTCATCTTGACCGGGTTACACCGAGAGCCAGTTCTGGTATTTGTCACTGATTTAAATGAGCAAAATTCAAGCAGAAACAAATAATCCCTTAAACGAAAAGCACTTCTAATTACAGAAGTATTGTTTTAAACCAATGTGTACTGTTAAATCTGCCTCTGAATTACGGTGGAGTATAAGCATACAGAAACATTCGGTAGATACTAGCCTACATGTTACAGTTAAGTACAGTACTGAATGTACTCAGTAGCCTGTTGGGTCGGTTTTCAGGGGGTAAATGAAACGATTCATTTTTAATTCACAGGATTGATTGTGATATAAAAATAAACCAAATCAACTGACACCAAACTGACCCCGAGTGAACCCTGTCCACGATAAACCAGCAGCAGAAGAATCACACGTCTCTGTTCTGTGGGGGATGATCTGATTTAGAAGCTACAGCCAAGTGTTGGGAGCTATCACTACTGCTAGCGGGCTGTAGCGCCACCATGTGTAGGCAGGTTACCCAGAAAGTTACCTTTGCCGATGCACAGTTCATGCAGCCTAGAGTTAAAATGAAGTTTAATTATATTGTCAGTTTATTCTCATTTAGGGTTCAGTGTGTTCTCACACCACAGTGTCTCAGCACACGTTACAAAAAATACTTTGCATTAGGACACTGAGGCTCTGAGCGACATAACGGGACATGATACCGGAAGGTTCACTGGCTGCACTGTAACCCAAGGTGCATCAAGTTCATTGTGAACTTAGTGCAACAGTGAATGTTGCACGCACCAATTACTGTCAGCTAATTAAACCAGACTATATTTCAGATTTTAAGCTTTTATATAAAATAATCCAACAAATATTCTTGAAGTTCATCAAGCATTTTGTCTCTTGCGACAGAAAACAGAAAAAGGCACAAATCCAAATTGAGCAGCACGTCCTTGAAGTAGAAGAGGATGATGTTGGAGATCAATGTGTGTGTGTGTGTTTGGTGTCACAAGGGCTGTGTCTGTGTGCCGAACTGTTATCCAGTGGGACTCGTGGCTTCGACCCATCTCTTGCGGTGACCAGGGCTGTTACCAATGTTGTATGCATGCTGGTGTTCAGCGCCACCTACCACCAAGGTGACACTGAGCTGCAGGAGGTGGTGCTATACAACCAAGGCATCCTGGACACCATCGCCAGGGGGGCACTGGTGGACATTTACCCCTGGATGAAGGTACACCTGAACACCTACACTGCTGTGTGCAGAGTAGTGTAAACAGAGCAGAGATCAGGAATGGCTGTTCTTAGCCTCTGAAGCCGTTTGTTGAGAAAACACCCATTATTCATATCACATACATGTCCTCACTTTCCTAAATTGTCCTAACAATGTGTCTGTCCTTTAGGTCTTTCCAAACAAGTCTCTCAGTAAACTGAAGGCCTGTATCGCCATCAGAGACCGACTCCTGACAACCAAACTAGAGGAGCACAAGGTGATGTACAAACATAGAAGACTCTGGATGTAAGATCTTTAAGGGTTCAGAGGACATTTCCCTTTTGCTGTCACAAATTTGGACACATTTGGAAACACAGCAGTTATGTACACCTTTGACCTAAAATCAATCATGGACATTATACGACTTCTTCTGAAAAAGTACAATGAAATCCTCATACTGTAGAAATCTGTGCTGCCTCCTCTCCAGGCATCTCTGTGTGACGGTGACCCCCGTGACCTGCTGGATGCCTTGCTCAAGGGTCAGAAGAGCAGCAACCAGGGTCAAAGGGCATCTGGGTCCGAGGACGAGGGGATAACAGATGACCATGTCCTGATGACGGCGGCTGAGGCTTTTTCAGCTGGAGTGGAGACCACATCCAGTACACTACTGTGGATCCTGGCCTACCTGCTGCACCACCCTGAGGTAACACCACCACTAATCCCGCTACTGATGATGCCATCACTTCTACTACTAATACTGAGGCAGAAGTATTTGCTCTAAGTATCCTCCAAAAGTCTTTTTCTCAAAAACAGATGTTGGAAAAGCGGGGCTGCCTTTAAATCAGTGTGAATGTATTATTGCTGTTCTTGGTGGTATTGGTGCACTTCTGTAGTCCTGGAATAAAAACTCTGTGGATGCTCCAGATCCAGGATCGTGTGCAGAAGGAGCTGGATGAGCAGATTGGCAGCGATCGAGCTGTATGCGCGTTGGCCCGTGGCCCGCTGCCGTCCCTGGCCTGTGTCAATGAGGATCCGACCGGTCAGCCCGGTGTTGATCTCCCACACCGCCATAACTGACAGCAGGTAAACAATGCAGCACATCCACAAACACCAATCCTGCAGAAAATACTGCAGCCTGAAAAACTCAGCACACCTGCACATTAGGAATGTAAATACTGCTTACATGTACAGATACAAAGATACAGTTCCAAATTAACTTGCCAGCTGAATTAAACTATTGTTATTATATAATTATATTAAAATGTCACAGAAATGGTTGGGCCCCTTACACATAATATCAAACATAATATCAATACCGTGACAGTCAAACAGTGTTCAGTATTAATCTCACACCTTTCTTAGTCAAGACCTAAATATCTTTGGCCCCAGATTAAACAATTTGAAGGCATCACCTTTTGTCCTGGGAAATTATAATAAGCACCTTTCGCTCGCAGACAAATTGCTTAATTGATAAAATAGCTGAGACTTATCAATAATAAAAATAATCAATAACTGCCTCTGTATTAAATTCTCTCTTTCCTGTAGTATTGGAGGTCACGCTATCAGCCGTGGGACTCAGGTTTTGGTCAACATGTGGTCGATTCACCATAACCCCCAGTACTGGGACAACCCGGACCTGTTCAACCCAGGTAAAACACACCAACATTGAACGTTACCACCTTTCTTTTCCCGGATAAGATATTGAGGGGTCAAAAATGGCAGCAGGTCATGTGACTTGTAGCTTCAAATAGTTCCAGTCGATTCAGTTCCACTGTCCTCTGTAGGGCACAGTGAGATTTATCAGCATTTACTATTTTAATGACTTGTACAGACTTCTACCCTAATTTTTCCACTGTAATGTGAACATGCTTTAGGGCTCTTTTGCTAATGCTGGGAACTAGTCAAAGGTCCATTGACCCAACATTACTGTCCTTATAGAGTCGAAGGGGACGTCGTTACTCTCCTTCTTAATTCATTCTGCCTTTTCCTACCCCTTCAGATCGTTTCCTTGATGACCAGGGTCAGCGTGTCACACCCTCCTGTTTCCTGCCCTTTGGTGCAGGACCTCGGGTCTGCGTTGGCGAATCCCTTGCCAGGCTGGAGCTCTTCCTGTTCCTGTCCTCTCTGCTCCAGCGACTGAGCTTCAGTCTGCCAGACGGGGCTCCCCTGCCTAACCTGGAGGGGCAGCTGGGTGTGGTCTTGCAACCATTACCTTATAAAGTTGTTGTCACTCCAAGAGCGGGATGGCAGGGCGGAGCAAACTAAGAAAGCAGAGGTAGCTAGTCAAACTTTGTGACAGGAGAAGAAAACGTAAAGCAAAAATGTTTGTCCTCTGCAGGAGAGGGTCAGAATATTAGGAACACCTCTGAATATAATGAGGTCCAGTACAACACCACCTTTAACTATGGCCTCAATAATAAACACAATAGAATTTATACATTTATGACAATTTCACCAAAAACTGAAACATGTTGAGCTTCATTAACAGATGTTAAGGCAGTGGTACAGGTGTACCTAATAAAGTGGCCGGTAAGTGTATGTACATACACACATGTAGGTTACATCTGTTTTCCTTTTTGTCAGTTCCATCTGGAAACACTGCCCGTATTGAAATAGTGAAAATTTTCAGGACAACGGGGGGAGTTTGCTAGCATCTCCATGCATCAGCCTTTTCCAAAACAATGAACAGAGAAGGTTCTGCTACAGGTCTAAAACAAAGAAAAAGGACCATTACAATACTGTATACATCAGAAAACACTCCACTATATCAGAGTTCTAAATCCACATACTTGGCATAAACCTGTGCTAAAATCAAACACTTCCAGGGAGTTTATTTTTTCATTATTTCCTCAAAGTAAAGATAAAGCATCAAATTTTGTCAACGATCGTTGGCAAAGTTTGTTCAATAGTCTTTCTATTCAGTGTAAAACAAGATGTAAGATGATAAAAAGAGGTGTTTAGCAGGGCTAACCTATACATATGGCTAACACAAATCAGAAAATAATTTAACACAAACTAACAACTGCAAATCTTAGCTGATTGACATGCAGAAAAAACAGCTAATGCTAAGCTAACCCGTGGCTACAGCGCTTCAACGTAACCAATACTGAGCTTTTTGCAGCTTCAAGCTAATGTTGTGCTAATTAAGTTCATAACCTGGTTAACAATTAAAAATAAAGCGAATGTAGTAAAACAATGTAAAACCTTCACAGTGTTTTTGACGAGATGTTTGGTGTTTAATGAGTAAAAGATGTTTTGTTTTCTGCCAAATGGTTATTCAAAATAAACATTTAAAAATTGATAGATTATCGTGACAGTAATTTGACATTATTGCTGATTCATCTTCAGCCTGACGATGGTGTTGTGTTGTTCTTACCGTATGAACAAACTCAGACGTGACAGATTTGACAGATTTTATTCTTCACACACTTTTAGAACAGGCTGGTTTAGTTAGGTCACATACATACATCCACACATACACTCACTAGTAATCTGAGCATTGTTATTACCCTTGTTTTAAGGGAATTTAAAGACTAATCTCTTCCCTGCTTCCCTCGACTCCTTCAACATGCAAACAGGAAGGACAGAAGAGAAGAGAGAAGAAGAGAAAACATCTTTTAGAGAGAGAGGTGCCCCGATCACACAAGGAACACACTGAAGTTTTAGTAAATGAAATTATTTTGTCAAACACCTCAGGTGGAGCTGCTTCCAGTCTCCTCATGGATCAAGTCAAAGCTGATCAAAGTGCTGTGCGAGTTGGTGGAAACAATCTTTACGTGTTTTGTCTGGTCTATGAAGGTTTCTGCTGGTCTTCAGGTTTACTAATCAGCAGCAGAGGTTGAAAAACCTTTGGGTTTTTTTAAGTTTTATTTTTGTTGCCTAAATTCCCAAAGAAGTCTTGGTTTTTGCTTCTATTCTAAAGATAATTTGAGGATTTATCTAAGGTTTAAAGATTAGAAGTAGTCAGTTATAGGTTTTAAAGAGTCGTACTGGAGTTAATGTTAGATTCAAACCAAATCTGACCTGTCACTGTGAATCCAGTTGGTGCGACACTCTTCTTTAAAAGAGGACTATTTATGACTGTTTTCATCCACTGACATTTGACAACAAGGTGGTCCTGATTTTCAAAAAAAGAGAGATAAAGACGTGGCTTCCAAAAGTCAGTTCAACCCTCGCATCAGCCTCACTTACTGGGACATCATCATTCAGTTGAAGATCTTAGCCCCTAAATTGCCTTGCTCTACCCATTAGGCTACATGGTATCATCAGTTTGTGGTTCTGAGAGTTCTGACAAGGTCCCCCCAGTCTACCAAGTCCACTCCCACCTCTACAGAAGCTACAGGACCTTGTTCAAAAATCTATGGCTAATTCCAACCAATTATTAAAACCACCGGTGAGATCATTTAGATAAAATCCTCACGTCACATCAAAACCAGCTGCATTTCACTTGGAGGCTGACCCGAGAGCTGCAGCGCCTTTGGAAGCCAGAACTACAGACAGATTTCAGACAGTGTGTCTCCAGCCATTCCGGTCCACACCCACACAGAGCAAGGACAGCTCTATCTAATGCTAAGTAGTAACAGTTGTCAAGTAGAAATGGCACTCTTTAACCATGGAGATATATAACCTTATTAGTTCAGGTAAACAAAAAACACCATGAACTACAACAGCAACCACAACATCAACAGCTCGGTGCACTATTGAGCTTTCTCAAGGAGATCCTTCAGCCTCAACAGGCTCTTTTCAGTCCACAGGCACAGATTTAGCCTGGATTCAACTGAACACGCTCTTGTAATCGACCTCAGTCTGAGATGAATCAAAGAGGATCTGCACGAGCTCTCCAAAGCCAGGAAGGGCTCAAAATTAGATTCCTGTGTCTGAGGTCTACACAAAACAAAAGATCAGATCATTTTTATCCATGTATGAATCCAGTTGTGTGCGCGTTGATTTCCCAAATGTCGAACAAGACTGTGTGGTCCAGAAGACATCCAGGTGTCAGTCAGGTTGAAACAGAAACAGTCATGTACTTTCCAAGGCTGGACACTGCTTTTGTCATAATGAAGTCCATCACAGCTTTGTCCATCATGGGCACCAACAGCGGTGCAGTCACACCCATCGACTTTTGTGACAAATGGATATCAAAGTATGTGAAGTCCATGTTGCAATGCAGCATGGACACAGGGCTTGAGGATCAGTCAACCAGAAGAAAAGTCTTCTCATCAAAGAAGGTTGAGTCACATGGATTTAAGAGTGTTACTTTCCTCCTAAATGATACTGCCTCAAGCTCCTGTGTCTTTACTTTATAAAGCCCCATTCAGATTGAATTAACATTACTAAAGGAGGCAGGGAATTCCACATTCACTGCATTCGTCGGTACCTGAACCCATCCGCTCCCGGCAGCGTTATATCCCTGGTCAAAGACAAAGGCCTCTCCAGGAGGGCACCAGACAAGGGGCGGCTAAGCTACGGTGCGAGGTGAGGTTAAATGAAAAATTGTACCGATCAGTCACAGACTTTCCAAGGATATCATTATCTCAAAAATAAACATCTATAAACTCACTAGGAAGTCACAGAAAAAGGCGCTTCAGAACTTGACAGTCATTGGGTTTTTAAGTTTTCATCAGCATGGCAGTAACCCAGCCATGGGTACACTGCAAACAGGAGCTGCTAATTCAGCAAAGTTTAATGGTACCAGTTTGTCAAATGTTAAAAGAACATCGCTCCAGATGGGATATAAATTACTGGAGGAGCAGCCAGTTCACACAGAAACAGTAGGTAACAGCAGCTGCAGTTATTAATTTGGTGAAGATGAAGTATTACCTACATTACAGTACACACTCCAGATGGGATTAAAATCACCGCACCTCCACTAGAAGACACATCCAATCTGAATGGGGCTCGAGACATTTATACACTCCAGTCTGAAGATTTCTGGTTCAAGTGATCATAATCATCTCGGTAGAATCTGCATGTGTTTCCTCCTGTTGGCTGATGGTCACATTTTAGTCTCTGGTGTCTTTTCCATCAGGCTCCCATATTTGGTTTGGAGCAAACTTTCCAACGCAGCTTACAAAATGTAAAAACAAGAGCACTTTGCTGAGGCAGATGTACGATAAGGTAAGAGACACCTCCCTGTTACACTCCACCCAGCCTCTGTTCAGCTGAAGTCCCACCGAGGCAGAGGGACACCGGCTTACCGTGACAGTGTTTTCTTGTTAGAGTAGATGAATCTTTTCATACAAAACTAAAACAGCACATCTGTATCGTTAAACAGCTGATTATAATGACATGGACGAAGATAGTGATAAGACTATTGTTGACTTTGCTTCTACAGTACACTGAGACAGTTAATAGCACAGATGTGTGAAGCGTCTTTTAAAACTGCACCAGACTTTCATTACAATCATTTCTCTGCTCCTGTTGGGTAAAAGCAGTAAATGTCTTTTCAGAGCCAGTTTGTCCACAGGGTTCCACAGAAGACCAAAGGTTCATAGAAGTGACCCGAATCATAATGGAGCATGTAATATTTCAGTCCAAATAAAAACATGACAATCACCGAAGTCAGACTAACAAGGCTTTTACCAAACTATGACAATGCTTTGTTGGCGACCTTTCCTGAAGCACTTGTCCTGTATTTTTGGGGGATTATTTACATACAGACTCTTGCTGATGAAAAATATTGCTCTTCACTAATTTCAGATTCTAAGGTGGTTCAATATACACGAGCAGGCACTATACAAATGTTACCAACTCTGTCATTGACAAAATATACTCTACCTTAAAGTCTTTCTGGCACAAAATAACAATATTGACAGGCCTATCAATCTGACTGCATACAAAACATCAATATGTTACAACAGCCTCCTAAAAATAAACCCGAAATCCCAATTCTTCAACAGGACTGAGGTTGCTGACATTTGTCAAGGCCTTAAAATAGCTTGAGTTGTTTGATGAGTTTTCTGGGATTAGCAAGGATTGTGAAAGGAGGAGAGGCGTCTGAACGGAGCAACGCACAAAGTGAAAGAGGATATTTCAGATGCAGACTGGGACTGAAAGTGGCTTGTGTGATGTCTACGACATCTAGACAAAGACGGGAGCAATGACGTGTCCTCATCTCTGTTATGTTTGGTGCTTTGTTTCCGTCTAAAAGTCCCCATTGTTTGTCCCTATTTGTGTAAAAGCTTATGTCAGCCAATAGGCTGACGCACAGGAAACCAGTGGAGCCATCCACCCCGAGACCTTCCATACAGGATCAAGTTGCCATGAACACATCAAATCTCAAAGACTGTCTCTCCTACCTCAGAAACTGCCCACCTAAACCAGCTCCTCCTGACAGACTTGATCAAACTGCCCCTCTAATGAATGAATCAGTCTTCCCTCTGTCAGTCAGAGTGAATCATCCTCCCACATCAGTCTCTGTTCATTTCCAAAACAACCAGTTTGTCCTCGGCATGTTTCCAAAATGCCGTCATCACCCAAGACAAGTGAGGTGTCTTGCGCTAAACGTTCAACTATTTAAAGTTGTTCTTTTCTTATTGGTGACACATGCAAGAAAGACGATGTAAATTCTGTCAGATGCATCTACGGAAACCACGTTCGCTGTCTCTATGGCATGCTTATGACTTGGGAGCGTTCACGTCAGGGGACCACTCAACGGGGGCTGTTTGGCTACAGAACTGGTCAGTACAGCACGACGTCCACTACTCTAGCATTTAACTACCATACAACGACAGACCTTGTGCACTGTGACACAACCACGTTTGTTTACTTAGTCAGTTCTTGTTCAGGGCAAAGTTTTAATTTTCATTTTTATTACAACTTGGATGTCGATGTTGACTCTATATGCAAGTCGGTAATTGACAGTTCCAGTGCCTCCCAGTAGACACAACTGCATTCATATCTGTCAACAGGCTGGAAAAGTGAATGACTGATGTTACAGAGTTTGTCACTTAGCTGATCATAGCATCTGCTCAGCCAACCAATATGAGCCCACATACAGAAGGCACTGGAGGCTAGCGTTAGCATGTTAGCATCCATTCCAAGGATAAATAAGCGTTTAGTTACCAAATGCTTGGGTTAAAGGTACTCTGTGGATTTTTGATCACTAGTAAAGTTATAGATAGGTTTCCTGTTGACAAACAATCGAGGAGGCATTTGCATCCACGGGGGTAGAAAGCTGCTAGCGCTATTATGTTTGCTTATCTTTTGGAGATTTTCATCCAAACAGTAATTGGTTGAACAAAGCCGGTGATGACCTTCCTTTAGTAACAGACCACCGTCTCACTGAAGTGCTGTTACCATGGATCTAGTATAAAACACCGTGAAGAGCCTTCATAGAAACACAGAAAACTGCCTAATGTTATTTATATCACTGTTCCACATTTACAACACCTACAGTCAAACGTAGATAATAACAGGTATATGTAATGTGACAGCATGATTAGCACAGTGATTTCTGAGAATACAAACAGCTACTGTTAAATCTCACATTTACCCTCAGTTCTACAGCCTACAGCTTTTTAATGTTTTAGCTAACAATCGTCTTATGTGTCACCCGTCCCATTTAACACGGGATCAGTCAGTTTTTATCAATTAAATGCTCTGTGCTGTTGGTAGGACGCCATTCCACTGTTTGACTCAGTTTACATTGATAGTAAAGTTAAAAAACAAAGCTCAGAAAGAATAAGTTAAAACAAACATGAGCCTTCAAATAGTTGTTCATCCAGCAGTGGTAACTATGCAGAGAGGGTTCAGTACCACAGCTCCCAGTGAGTCCAGTCCAAACACCAGTCAAGTTTGAAAGCACAGGGAGTCAGAAGGAAGCTAGGCTGAGCTCTTTTACCAGGGTGTCGTTGTAAAGCTTAGGCTGCTCTGCTCTGGTTTCTTTCAAACATGCTAGGCTAACTAGGTGGGGGTCTTCTCAATAAGACTTTCAAACATGCTAGGCTGACTAGGTGGGGGTCTTCTCAATAAGACTTATAGGAATCATTAGTGAACAGTAGGGAGAAACACTCAACAGAAGTGAAATGAGCTCTGCACCAGCTCCCAGCCACCAAGGCCAGAGGAGCCCCGGACTCTTTTATTGCTGAAGCCACAATATTCTCCTTCTCTGTGGGAGGGAATGTTTCCCCTTTGGGGTGTTGGCATTTTCCAGCCGTCGTCCAAGCAAATCTAACAGTTTACAGCACAACACGACCTCATCATTTTATTGTCTGCATGGAGTCTCGGTCATTTTAGTTTGTTTTCTACCCCCGTGTTGCATTCCCATCGCATTGATGACGTCGCTCAGAAATCCGTGCACAGAACAGTATTCTGATGAGCGGGTTCCCAGTTTGGTTGGCATGCACATGACAAATCACATGTATGTGACTGTGAATAAGGATGACAAGACACATGTAGTGTGCACAAGCTGTGTAAAGTCCCTTGCTTCCATAAATTCTACTGATCAACTCTTGTTACACATAACAAACGAAGAAATGTAGCAATGTGCTAGCCAAAGGCAGGGAAGGACAAGACTGCTAGCTAGAAAATATGGCTGAAAGCTGTAGTTTGTAGTGTAGGTCAGCCTCCCAGGACGCCGGCTCCTGCACTTCGGATTCAACATGTTTTTCAGGCCTCAACGACGCACGCTGTGCACTCTGGTAGGAAGTGCTACGCGTATCTCCACGTTACGTTTAGCTCATGCTTCTGAAGCGCTAACGCAGAGTACGTTGGAAACTAGAGCTGAAGACACGACAGTGAACTGCGTCAGCTCCACAAACAAGCCAATGTGACCAAGAACATCACTGAATCTACAGACACTTCACAACAAGCTGCTTCAGCCAACTCTTACCAGCCTGTGGTAGTCACTTAAGCATTGGTCATGAAGAAACAGCTCCGCAGTGTTACGCCACAGAGGACTGCTAAATATTTTGAGACTAACACTGTTGGGATCAAAATGTGAAACGTTTTACAAATAACTGACCAGGTTTGTGGTGCTAAAGTTGTTTAACTTGATGGATGCAGTCCGACTAAACCACACCAGTACTCACTATTCAGAAACGTCCAGAACATGGCCCAGTTGAATGTACCATGTGGCAGTGAGCTCATGCTCATAGGCTGATCCTACCACACATCCGATACCCGTGCTGGTCGGGCGCCATTTATTAATGTGACTCATCAACATCTACGGTCACAACCTCCCCGATCTCTAAGACAGTTTTAAGGCTTGACACCATAATTTGACTTCTGTTCATCCCGTTTGGATGACGAATGGTTTGTTCGTACATGTCTGGCAGTCACACTGTCTCCACGACAGTAACGGCTTTGCCACTGTCCTCGGACGTCGGCGTGGTGGTGGAGGTGGGGTTACACAGTGTAAGACCTTCGCCTGTGGTTATCTGACCTCTGGCAGGGCAGTCCACGCTGTCATGGAGATCAGTGTTTCCACCTCCTTTTTTATCCCTCTTTCCTCCTCCTCTCATACGGTCTTCCTTCCTTTCCCCCTCCTCCTCTTCATCCTCCTCTTCCACCCGGCACCTGCACACCTCAATCCCAGAGTCACCAGTCAGCCGACGGGGCCTATACTGGCTCTCGTCGGCTCCCACGTCCTCATCTTCATCATCGTCATTATCCTCCTCCTGATCCTCTTCTCCATCCTCCCAGTTAGGGGGTCCTGGTACAAAGACATCCACGCAAGGGGAGAAGAGAGTCTGTTTTGGGGGCGACTGAGTGGCACGAGGTGAGGGGGAGAGTGAGGAAGCGTGGCCAGAAGAAGACCCACCTTTGTCAGACTGGTGCAGAGCAGTGAGGGGGTCCAGGAGTAAAGCTGGGGCTGGAAAGGAGGTGGATGGCATGGTTTGAAGGGAGGGGAGGGAATGAGGAGTGGGAAGGCATGGGGGTGAAGATGTGGAGAGGGCTGAAGAGGGCGACTGAGGAAGAGGAGCAAGAGACGATTCAAACTCTACAGTTATGGCTGGGCAGGAAGAAGCTGAGGTCTCAGGTGTTGGGAAGGTGAGTGCTGGAGCAGGAGCGGACACTGGATCTGATTTAAAATCAACAAGAAAGCATGATCCAGGTCCAGCACCAGAACTAAATGAAGTCTGGTCACCTGAAGGCAATGGACTGGTAAGACATGGCCCTGATGGTTGAGGTGGGACCAGAGAAGCACAGCGACTGACTGGTCCTGCTGCTGGATCAACATGAGATATGAGAACAGCATCAGCCCCTGGGTATTGAGCCATGCCTGACCTTGGACTAGGAGGAACCAGGACTAGAGCTAATCCAGGTGAAATTTCTGGGCTCTGGCATTGGGTTGATGTAGGTGAAGCGAATTCTGCATCTGTAGCTACAGTAAGATTTGAATAAGCAGGATTTGGGGTCAGAGTGAGGCTGAGTGTGGAATCTTGGACAAGGGTGGTTTCAGGCTGTGGGTCTAGCACTACAGTAACGTCTGCAAGTACTGGACCTGATAAAGGGGTACGGATTGTGGGTTCTGTTTCTTGCACTAGATCTTGAGTAAAACTTGGAGGTACAGTGTCTGCAGCTTGGAAAACGTTTGCAGGTCCTGGGACTGGAGTTTGTGTAAGTTCTGAAGGTGCTGGAATTGGCACAAGGCTTGGATTTGCATCTGAGGTTGTGAGACCAGCAGAGCCTTTTGTCAGGGCTAGAGTTCTTCTAACATCTGGGGGCAGTACTGACACTGGGCTACTAGGAGTATTGGCTGTATCGACATTCTTTGTTAAATAGAGGGTTTCGAGGGGTTGTGTTGCTGTAGAGCTGTCAGAAGTGCTGGTTGTTGGGGTAGAAGGGCCTGACACTGAGGTGATTTTTGGAGTTGGGTAAGTTTCGGGGCCCTCAATGCTTATTATTTGGATGGAGGGGAGTGCTGTATCAACAACTTTTGGACTAAGGAGGGGACTCAGGCTACAGGTGCTGACTATTGGTGTACACATTGCTAGGTCAAGTTGTTGCTTTATGGGAGATGGAGTTCCAAGAGTCACATCAGCACCAGGAGAAGGCAGAGGCTGAGGGGAGGCCACCCTGGTCACAACCGCAACAGTAACAGTCTGGTTTGGAACCGAGCTCATGGCAACGGGTTCCTGTGCGCCGCCAGCATCTGCATCGGCAACTGAGGCGACCCTCAGCTCAGAAGCCAAACGTGTCTCATTTACCTCCAAGCAGGTTGTCGCAGAACCGATGGTCTCCACGGTGAGATCAAGAGCTAGGGGTGTGGCCTCACTCGGTGTGGAGGCGTGGCTTGTGTCAGTCTCATAGGTGATGGGTGCTGATAGGGAGGAGCTACATGGAGACGATGGGCAGCAGGAGTCACAGGAACAACTGGAGCTGCAGGAAAGACAACACATCACAGTGGAAATGCAAATACTGCATCAAGCTAGCAGAGGTTAAAGCAAATATGGGCCCTGTATGTGACAGGTGGCAGTTAGTCTGTTTAAACAGGAAGTCTCATTGTGGTCAAGAGCTCTTTGGGATAAAACTACTCTTCCCCTGATCGGGGGAACCCCAAGCAGCCAGGCCTGATCCACAGACTGTGGTGGACCCACTTCACCACCAGAACTGCAGTAGCTTTAGCCGCAGTGTTACCTGTTGTCAGAGCTGAGGGAGGAGGGACCGTCGCTGAGTGGCCGGTGCAGCAGTGGGTCATGCTGCGTGAGCAGATGGGGGTCGGCAGTGCGGGGGGGCTGCGGGTATCGTGGAGTGGTGAACACAGAGCTGTAGGGAGGAGGAGGGGTGGAGGGCTGAGCTGCCACCTCCTCATATGACGGCAACTTCAGAGACGCCAGGAAACCTAAAAACAAAGCGAGGTTAAAGCAAAAAAGATGCTGGTTTGATAATCCTGCTTTTTAATTATCTTTCAGTATTTCTGGCCATTTTTGTCATTGCAGCCAGACAGGTGACAGGAAACAAGGGGTAAAGATGGAGCATAACAAGTTCTCCACACAGCCTCAAACCACAGATCTAGATTTAACATCAGCGTCTTATGGTATGACGAGTTTACACTTCCTTTTAACCAGGGATGCACCAGTACCACCTTCTAGTACTCGTAGAAGTCGTCCGATACTATGCACCAATACCAGTTAACAGCAGCCTCACACTGGCTGAGCAGGTCATTAGGTGGTAGAGAAGAAATTTCAGTGGTTCAGGGATATGAATGTGAACAGACTCCTGATGATGAAATATTTAGGGGAATTGCCCTTTATGACTGAAACTGAGCTGCTTTCCACTGGCTGACAAAACATCTGGCTCCACTGTGGGGACAACGGAAGGAAATCCAATTCAAGAGGGCTGATGATGAGAGTTTCTTAAAGGAAAATGAGTTGCTGTCGGGACATTTCATCCTGAGTGAAATAAAGAAAACCTTGACATGAGTGTGGGGAGGAACTATGGCAGGACATGATGTGGAATAACCACATTGTACTTCTGAACAGCAGCAGAATTCAAAGCAAACTGGGCTCAGAGCTGTAAACCTACACTGAGCCGTCACAGTGATGGATCGCAAAAGCAGCACGCGTCACTCACGCACACACAGAAAGAGGAAACAAAACAAGAAATGGCTTTGTTGTCACGGTGCTGCGGATTTAAAAGCAGCTCTCAGACCGGCAGATACTCATGTCTTACTGAGGTCCAGCATGGAGGAGGGGTAGGAGCTGGCGCCATGGTAGGCCAGCAGGCTGATCTCTCTCTGCCTCTGCTGCTGCTGGACTCTCAGCTTGGCTCGCCGGTGTCGGTAGGCACAGCAGCAGCTGAACAGGATGAGGACGGTCCACAGCAGCCAGAACCCTGGACCCACACAGGAGAAAATATTTCACCTTATTAAGACAAAAACACCACTGATCTACAAACATCCTCATCCGACGTCTTTCTCATTCCATGTTAAAGATGCATCAACACCGAGGTTTCCCACACTGTTGGATAAACCCAGTGAAAAGGAGACAGGACGCGGTGTTGCTCAGCTCTACCACCCTTATTACAATGACCTGACTTCTGTGCAACTGTTAGCAACAATCTTATCCTTCTGTTCTATATATGATTACTGTACAATATGTCAGTCACGTAGCACCTAGAAACCTGGGCTGAAAACCAGCCCAGTTGAACCTGGTTATTCTGGGATGGATGGTTTGGACTCTGGGAGCTTTATTTTGTCTGACTGTAGAAGAAAACATACATTTGTCAAAGTGTTTGGTCCACACTTATCGTGTTCTCTGTTTCATTGTGCAGTCCTGTGTTGAACACTGACAACAAAGCTGACCCTTGAACCTAAACTACAAACCCAGTTTGTTCAGCCCAGCTCATACTAAAAGAGCAGGAGAGGTGAAGCACCGGGATAACTCAAAGACGTTGTTGCATTGGAACTTACACCAGAGTTCGTAGTAGTAGGTGCAGCAGCCGGTCTCTCCACAGCAGTGGCCCGTCTCACACAGGTAGCCTGCGTTAGCGTTGGCCCCAGGGCAGTACCGCGGTCTCCCCAGCAGGGGCAGGCTGCCACCGGAGTGGTACTCCATCGCACCCCTGCTCTGTCCGGACTTAGCCCCAAGCCACTGCTACCTGCTCACCAATAGCTGCTAGCCGCTAACTAGCCGTTAGCTGCTGAACACGTGATCCTGCTGGGAACTACATTTTTAGGTTATTTATTTTCTCACTGAACTTTATTCTGGAGAAGGGCGGCCTTCGGTTCTCTGCGCCAGCTGTTAGCTGCTAAGTGAAAGTAGCTCCAAAGTGAAGCTAATCTACATTTTCAGACGAGCTGAATGTTGCTGTGTTTGTTCTGCAGCTGACAGGATTTCACAGTGAAGCAGCTGCTAGCTTAGCAGGTTCACTCATCTTTCTGACAACCAGCTACTGAGTTCATCACTAGCAGGACTGTATCAAAGGAAGGAATGATTCAGGGCCCTCCCCAGAAATCCCTGCAAAGCAACAAGCTAAGGTCCCAGGTTTGTTAGCACCAAACTGCACTGACATGGAACTGAAAGTCTCTTGAAGGCTGCTGTACTCTGAGGCTGCAGCCAAATAAAACAGCACACCTCTGCAGGCAAACACAGGTACTAGCACTGACTACTGCAGCTAAATACTAGCAGCACTACAGCTGTGGTAGAGTAATGGCTGGTGGAGTGTGACGAGATGACGGCAAACAGGAGGTCCTGGACTGGAGACAGAGACAAAAGAGACAGTTTATTGGTAAACAGCACTTCACACACACACTCACACACACACACGCCTACGCCTGTTTGATATTCATTGCTGCTCTGGCTCGAACCACAAGTCAACACAATGCTCCCCCTCTGTCCAGGTCACACATGCATGTTTGTACGTGCACACTTGTGAGGACAACCAGTGACATCATGCATTCCCAGGCCTCTGACATTAAAGGACAAGGACAATTTTTTTTTCAAGTCTGTCATACGCACACTGAAAGCGCTGCCGTCCTCTCTCCATACCGGCAGCACAGACAGTAAGTTCAGTTTAAGTGATGGGGGACAAAATGCTCAGTCCTCATTCTGATAGCAATAACTCCAAAGATCAGCCAAATATAATCAGCAGTGTGACTCTGACTGGGGCTGAAACTAGCAACTATTTTCACTGATTTCTTCTTTAATAAAATGTTGGAAAACACTGAAGAACACCTGCTACAAGTGCCTAAAGCCCAAGGTGACGTCCTGTCTTCTTCTGCCTGACCAAAACCCACAGATATTAAATTTACTGAGGCATAAAACAGGAGAAGCAGCAAATCATCACGTGAGCAGCTGGAACCAGGACACTGTTGAGCATTGCTGCTTGAAACGTGGCTTAAACAACAGACAGATCATTGAAATGGCTGGCAATGACTTTTCTGTCCATCGTCTAACTTCAGCTGTAACTTCGACAGTGACAGTGTTTCTGGTGCCATATTCTGATAATAAGAGTAGATGTGTTAGGATCTGAGATGACGACTGGTCCATCCCATCTTTTCATTAATGGGAAATGACCAGAATCAAAACTTTTTAGACAGGTGTCAGATGAGAGCTCTGTTCCGGACTTTGCTCAAGTATTTTCATCTTTTTAATAGAAAATGACAAAGATTCGCTGGTTTCAGTTCCATATATGTGAGGATGTTCTGCTTTTCTGTGTCCTGGATCACTGTCCATTAATTAGGTGTAAAGTCTGATCAGCCCTTAAGTCTTCAACAGGTCTTTGAAGCCCAAAGTGGGGACTGGCCACAAAGTCCTCAGGACAGATGTGCAGAATTCCCACAGCAGGGTTTTAGACTGTGGAGCTCCCTACTGGGCCAGGTTCTGTCCGTGTGCTGCAGTGAGCGGTAAACATGACGGCTTGTGGTCAGTGAACGCCACACACAGACACGCACAGCGGCCATATGCACAACCTGGCACAATGCATCCTCCATTTACTCTCCCTGTAGTATCACATCACAGAAGTAGGACATACAACTACTGACTGCAGTATTCGGTGTGTTTATATGTTAAGGATGTGTATTCGGTGCTAACCCCCCGGCACACGGACCCTCCTGCTGCCGTTACCAGTAAAAATCCCGGTAGCTCATAAACCAAAACAACCTTACCGCTGTGTCCATCTGTCCGCGCTCCTCCGTGTCAGTCTGCGGGTCTCGCTGCTCTGGTTGTCGCTGTGATTACTGTCTGTTTGTCGGTGCTCGGTACCGCCGGGGCCTCCTCTCTCCGTCTCCCCGGTTCCACGCCTCCTCTCTCTCCCTCCTCGGTGCGACCCTCCACCAGCCCCACCGCCATCGGCGCCAGCGACACGTAAAGCCTCCGCGGCACGAGACGACTCACTTCCGTCTCGTCGCTCACACTGATTTCAAAATAAAAGCTCAATAGCAATTACTGATGTGATTAAAGTTTTTCTCTTTAACCCGTAAATAAAAACTATTATATACTATATGTTCATGTATGATAAACTGTAATTATATGAACAGAATGTGTTATTACATCGGAAGTTGTTTCTACCATCTAGTTTAGGTTTGTAGCTTCCTCTTCATACGTCCAGTTACTACATTATTGTGTTTTATCATCACGTTCAAATTGTGCAAACACATAAGGGCAAACCATTAAAAAGTACTTTAAAATGTCGATGCTTTAATAAATACACTAACCGGTCACTTTATTAGGTACACCAAACAACACTTCCACCTTAGCATCTGTGTTCACAAAGCTCATATTTGGTGAAACTGTCATAAATGTATCAATTATGTTTATTACTGAGGTCATAGTTAAAGGTGGTGTTATTCTGGACTACATCATTTTCAGAGATGTTTATAATATCCTGACATTGTCGTGTATGTAGCTAGGGAGGACAAAAATATAGAAACACCCCTGAAAATGTGCTAACATTTAGGTGTCGTGCTTTTATTTTGTAAAGAAAGAATGCGCCTTAATTTAACCGGAGGTACAGTTTTTCCAACTCGACGGCCCCGCCATTACAGACACTAGACAATAACGGTACCGAGCCTCCCGCAGTACCGAATCAGCGAAAGCACTGATGAAAATGACAGAGATCAGGCTCCATAATAACAAGTTTGTTGTTCATCATTGTCCAACGTTCATAGCGATGAGGACATTGTTATACCACGGCGGGCCGTGTATCCGTGTCTTCACGGAGAGCTTGACAATTATGACAAGGTAACGGACCAATACGAAGGAAACGAACTACAAAACAGGCCACACCTTCATATTAACGTAGTATTGATAATAAATCGTAGTAGTAATGATGACAAAGTAATTATGGATTCTCATGGCGGACGCACAAAAAAAGCTGGAGTGAAGGACTGCAGGCCAATCAGAGCGGCCGCTGAGGGGAGGCTGCCCTCCCAGCAACAAGAGAGGAGTTTTTATTTTGTATTAGAGCGTCCGAAAAGACAGACAGACTCAGGGACAGACAGACAGACAGACAGACTCAGGGACAGACTGACTGACTCAGGGACAGACAGACAGACTGACTCAGGGACAGACAGACAGACAGACTCAGGGACAGGCAGACAGACAGACTCAGGGACAGACAGACAGACTCACTCAGGGACAGACAGACAGACTCAGGGACAGACAGACAGACTCAGGGACAGGCAGACAGACAGGCAGACTCAGGGACAGACTGATAGACTCAGGGACAGACAGGCAGACTGACAGACTCAGGGACAGACAGACAGACTCAGGGACAGACTGACAGACTCAGGGACAGACTGACAGACTCAGGGACAGACAGACAGACTCAGGGACAGACTGACTGACTCAGGGACAGACAGACAGACTCAGGGACAGACTGACTGACTCAGGGACAGACAGACAGACTCAGGGACAGACTGGCAGACTGACTGACAGCTGGATATCTCAGAGTTCTTCTGAATTCTCTCTGAACATACAGTGAACACAGATCCACCAAAACATCACATACATAAAGAGAATGATTAACTTGGAACAATGTCAAGATGTCTTATCATAATAATGGGAATAAAACTTTTTATAGCTCATCCTTCTGTAGCAGAGTTTACAGAGTTAAACAACAACAAAAACAACATAGTAAATAATAGTTGAAACCATAAACTTCCTCACACAGTTGCTGCCACCATAGATTTCTGTGTTTTGGTACTGAAATGGTAACAACACTAACTGTTCGAGTTTGTTCTCATGTTATCTTGGAGGGAGGACGGTTATACGTATTTGTTTGTATTTATTTGTTCTCTGAGCAATGTTGTTGTTGTTTTACCTTTATTCGTTTATATTTGACTGTAATCATCAAATTAAATGGCTGTAAAGTGATAAGAACCAGTGTGACTTGATTGGTAAGCACATTCAATCAATAGGTGTTTTAAGAAGGTGACGTCATAATAATTGTAATGCCTTTGGTTAAGATATAAGTTAGAACAGTTCATAGTTAAAAGCACTTTCTAGTTTCATGAAATGTACTATTATTAACAACTGACAGAATAATACACAATACGTAACGGAGCTAACAGTGTTTTCTCCCTCTTTCACTGAGGAAATAAGGAGCTAACAGTGTCTTCTCCCTCTTTCAGTGAGGAAATAAGGAGCCAACAGTGTCTTCTCCCTCTTTCAGTGAGGAAATAAGGAGCCAACAGTGTCTTCTCCCTCTTTCAGTGAGGAAATAAGGAGCCAACAGTGTCTTCTCCCTCTTTCAGTGAGGAAATAAGGAGCCAACAGTGTCTTCTCCCTCTTTCAGTGAGGAAATAAGGAGCCAACAGTGTCTTCTCCCTCTTTCAGTGAGGAAATAAGGAGCCAACAGTGTCTTCTCCCTCTTTCAGTGAGGAAATAAGGAGCCAACAGTGTCTTCTCCCTCTTTCAGTGAGGAAATAAGGAGCCAACAGTGTCTTCTCCCTCTTTCAGTGAGGAAATAAGGAGCCAACAGTGTCTTCTCCCTCTTTCAGTGAGGAAATAAGGAGCCAACAGTGTCTTCTCCCTCTTTCAGTGAGGAAATAAGGAGCCAACAGTGTCTTCTCCCTCTTTCAGTGAGGAAATAAGGAGCCAACAGTGTCTTCTCCCTCTTTCAGTGAGGAAATAAGGAGCCAACAGTGTCTTCTCCCTCTTTCAGTGAGGAAATAAGGAGCCAACAGTGTCTTCTCCCTCTTTCAGTGAGGAAATAAGGAGCCAACAGTGTCTTCTCCCTCTTTCAGTGAGGAAATAAGGAGCCAACAGTGTCTTCTCCCTCTTTCAGTGAGGAAATAAGGAGCCAACAGTGTCTTCTCCCTCTTTCAGTGAGGAAATAAGGAGCCAACAGTGTCTTCTCCCTCTTTCAGTGAGGAAATAAGGAGCCAACAGTGTCTTCTCCCTCTTTCAGTGAGGAAATAAGGAGCCAACAGTGTCTTCTCCCTCTTTCAGTGAGGAAATAAGGAGCCAACAGTGTCTTCTCCCTCTTTCAGTGAGGAAATAAGGAGCTAACAGTGTTTTCTCCCTCTTTCACTGAGGAAATAAGGAGTCCAGACTTTGATTAGCCACTTATGCATAAACAATGTAGGCATATAGGAATTTTAACCCCAATAAGCGGAGTTGACCATTTTAATGCCTCCTTCTCTGAGGAACAGATGCCGTGAACGGTTCCTGCTGGGGGGCGTTGTTTAAACCTGACGGACACGGTGCCAACCACAGGGGGCACAAAACATCCAAACATCATAAGAATTCAGTTCCGTGGGAAGCTGAAGTGTCTGTTTACACAAAGAAATAGTCCGCGAACTTCTTCCTGTTGCTTTACATATATTGGTTGTAAACTGAATCAAAGTTAGTTTTGTTTGCCAGCCTCCAGTAAAGCTCAAGAAGAAGAAGACCACGGTCGCTGTTTAACTGTAGCGGAACTTTATTTTTTATTTTTCATTCTCGCTCGGAGCACAATCGCGGATGCACCATCACTGCCGACAGAGGAATTTTCATCAACAGAAGAAGAACAGGTGTTAAAAGATGCTTAATGCGACGTATGTTTCCTCTGTGGACTCTGAGCTGTCGACGGTGCAGATCCTGAGAGGAATCATCACCGAGAAACTGACAACAGCCGCCCAGGAGATCTTTGCGGTTGTAGAGAGAACCGTGACCGGGTACGAGGAGGAGGCTTCAGGAAGGAGCTCGACCGGCAGAGGAGGCAGCTGGAGGTTGTTCTTCAGCCTCAGGTCACACTGTGTAGTGTTGGTCTTTGGTTCTTGTTACCATTGCTAACTCTGAGAGACGAGACAGTCCAAGTAACTTCAAAACAGTGCTGATTTATTCAAAGGATCACAGGTAAAATTAACATTACACGCTCAAGTATCTTGCACCTCTAACCTGCACGCAGGCAGATGTAAGATGAAAGACCCTGAACCCACCAGGCCTATACATTATATCCCTTCGGTTGGGCTAGCCCCATACTAGACAGAAACGTCAACCGGGACGTCTCTGTTACCAGCTTTGCAGCTGGCCATAGCAGTAGTCAAAACATGAAGCAAATCAATGTGTG
>NW_018128154.1:384745-398963 GCF_001952655.1 Monopterus albus
GCCAATCCCAGCTGACACTGGGCGAGAGGCGCGGTCCACCCTGGACAGGTTGCCAGTCAGTCACAGGGCAGACATGTAGACAACCAACCACACACTTTTTGCCCATTTGGGGACAAGACAAAAACAGCCAGCAGACACAGCGACATGAACATCAGGTGTCTGCAGATCTTAAAGTATTAAAAAAGTGCCGAGTTCTGTTTTCTCATGAACAAGAGCCAGAATATTCAAACTTCCCAACCATAGACATGAATACTAGTTATAACTCTTGACAGTTGCCACGAGGCTCAGTAATCCAGTAAGTCAGCCAATAGAGTCTCATTTTAACCCATTATTCATGAAGCAACCATCATCGTTGAGGATTTTTCACGTGCTGAACTCTGAGTCTGAATTGTTGGTTAAGTTACCCTATGTGTTGTTTTGAGACTACATTATGTGTTATCGTTGTTGCTGATGCTGTATTTTTTTTCTCCTTTTCTGAAAAGGAATTTCTCCCAGAAGACAATAAAGGGGCCTTGACCTTATAATAAAACACCACAATTTGCTGATTATATCTGAGTAATCTGAAGCTGGCAAGAAAGTGTAGTTGTTAAATAAATGTAGTGCAGTAAAAAGTGCAATACTTCTCTTTGAAATGCAGCCGAGTAGAAGAAAATGGAAATACTCAAGTGAAGTACCACAAACCTACTAAAATCTGGTGACTCAGGGTCCAATGTTTCAGCGTTTTTGTCTTTTGACAGGACCACCGAGGCAGCAGGGAGCAGAAACGAGGGCAGGCAACCCGACGACAGCGATGAGGGCCTGACGGAGAGTAAAACAGATTCACTCCCATCAAACATGGAGAGGAAACTCTTGGCCAGGCAACTGTTTCTTCCCTCACCTGAAAGCTCTGCAGCTGGTAGTGAAGGCATCGGTGATGAGAAGAGGGAGGACGACAGAGGTGCCAGCTGGAGGCCAGCTGAGAGTGACGAGCCCCAGAAGAACAACAAAACAAAATTAAAGATCAAAACAAAGTGCTCAGTAAAACTCAGGGTCTGCTTGCTAGAGGACTCCGAGATCAGCGTTCTCTCAAACAGCGGTAAATCTCAAAAAGCCTGACTGTTTCCAGTAGACTCACATGTTAGAGCCCATGGCGCTTTTCTGACTTATCTACAATGTTACATCGGTGAATTATCATTTTAGACGTGATCTAAAGACCAAAAAATGAGGTGTATGTTCTAGTATTTCTGTGCAGAAGCAACTGGGTTTATACACATCTCACAAACTTACTCGTGAGACTTTCTTTTCTAAGAAAATGTCTTATGTAATAGTTTAAGGATTTTCCTTGAAGGGTTCCTTGAAAGGGTCTGAGGTTACTGCATGTCTGGGAATGTTCCTGTACAGGGACTTGCTGTTTTACCTGACCAGGTCTAACCTACTAGCAGCCGGCCTGTGAAGCCCCCGTGGCAGTTAGTGACCAGTTCATCAACGAGCAGTACGACCATGCCATGGGCACTTTAAAGATGAACTCCAGAATGATGTTGGATCTCAATGTAACAAACATTTATTTTAATCACTATGTAGGACATTTTTTCTGTTTCAGTGTTTAAGAAGTACCCGGTGCAGGAGCTGCAGTGTCCCTGTGGTCTGCAGGAGGTGGACTTCCTGGACCTGCTGAAGTCTACCTTCCCTCAGCTGGCTGCTGACAAACCATTTGACGTCTTCACAACTGATCACAGCAGGAAACTCCAGCCTCTGAAAGCAGAGACGCTGACACCAGAAGAGATCTACAGGACCATCAGGTCTGCTGGGAATTCTGCCCTCTACATCCGACCGAAGGTAGTTCCTCATTTGTTTGCTGAGGAAGCTAGGAGCAATGACGGCAGGAAACAAGATGACAGTGATGAGGGCCTGACGGAGAGTAAAACGGATTCCCTGTAGTCAATGGTCGGCCAGGCGACCGTTTCTTCCCTCACCTGAAAGCTCTGCAGCTGGTAGTGAAGGCATCGGTGATGAGAAGAAGTTGGACGACGGAGGTGCCAGCTGGAGGCCAGCTGAGAGTGAGAAGCCCCAGAAGAACAACAAAACAAAATTAAAGATCAAAACAAAGTGCTCAGTAAAACTCAGGGTCTGCTTGCTAGAGGACTCCGAGATCAGCGTTCTCTCAAACAGCGGTACATCTCCTAATCCTAAAGCCTGATTGTTTCCTGTAGACTCACATCTTAAAGTCATTCTGGAGTTCATCGTTAATGCATTCAGATCTCAACGCAAGTAACATTTATTTTAATCGTTATGTGGGGCATTTTTTCTGTTTCAGTGTTTAAGAAGTACCGACCACAGGAGCTGCAGTGTCCCTGTGGTCTGCAGGAGGTGGACTTCCTGGTCCTGCTGAGGTCCACCTTCCCTCAGCTGGCTGCTGACAAACCATTTGACGTCTTCACAACTGATCACAGCAGGAAACTCCAGCCTCTGAAAGCAGAGACGCTGACACCAGAAGAGATCTACAGGACCATCAGGTCTGCTGGGAATTCTGCCCTCTACATCCGACCGAAGGTAGTTCCTCATTTGTTTGCTGAGGAAGCTAGGAGCAATGAGGGCAGGAAACAAGATGACAGTGATGAGGGCCTGACGGAGAGTAAAACGGATTCACTGTCGTCAAACACAAGGAGGAAACGGTCGGCCAGACGACTGTTTCTTCCCTCCTCTGCAGGCTCTGCCACTGACAGTGAAGAGGAAGCTGATGAGAAGAGGAAAGACGGCGGTGATGGTGACTGGAGGCCAGCTGAGGGTGACAAGCCCTGGGAACAGAACAGCAGTAAATTAAAGATCAAAACAAAGTGCTCAGTAAAACTCAGGGTCTGCTTGCTAGAGGACTCCAAGATCAGCGTTCTCTCAAACAGCGGTAAATCTCCTAATCCTAAAGCCTGTTTCCAGGAGACTCCCGTTAAATTTAAGTAACATTTATTTTAATCGTTATGTGGGGCATTTTTTCTGTTTCAGTGTTTAAGAAGTACCGACCACAGGAGCTGCAGTGTCCCTGTGGTCTGCAGGAGGTGGACTTCCTGGTCCTGCTGAGGTCCACCTTCCCTCAGCTGGCTCCTGACAAACCTTTTGACGCCTTCACAACTGATCACAGCAGGAAACTCCAGCCTCTGAAAGCAGAGACGCTGACACCAGAGGAGATCTACAGGACCATCAGGTCTGCTGGGAATTCTGCCCTCTACATCCAACCGAAGGTAGTTCCTCGTTTGTTTTATAATCCAAAAATCTGCAAAGTCAAACAGATATTGTGTGAAGGTGAAAGCACTTCCTTCCTTCGTGGTCCCAGGGCGTTGAAAAACAAAAGACATTCAACATAAAACTAAATCAAATCCTAAAATCCAGAAGCTCGTCACCACATTTTGAATACAAACATCAAAATGTGAGAATAACACGCCGTCAAAAGTCAAAAGTCAAAAGTCAGGTAGTTTGTTCTGTGTTGAACCTCCTGCAGTTTCTGTACAGTTTTTCTCACAACAAAAACCACGTGCTCAGAAACATTCAGTACCACACTCCGTCCCACAGAAATCTAGAGGATCCAGTCTGTGAACACTCTTTTTTTTGGTTGCACTGGAGTTTAAATGTCCTTCAAACCAGACCCAATGTGATTTTCACAAACACAATCTGGGATTAAACTCTTCAGGCAGGAGAGGAGCTTCAGGCCAGTGGGCAGCGTGAGCTTGTACAGAGGAAAGATGACGCCACCACGGACTCTCCATCCGCCTCCACCTCAGTAATGGCAAGTGATGAAACCAGGTAACTCATAACACCACGCTGCTCGGAGCGGAGGTTTGGAAGCTTTACCTGCTAGTATGTTGTCCGGTACAAGCTTGTTCCATGTTTCCAAGAGTGAGTTGTTTTTTTAAGGCTTTTAGTTTGGAATCAAACTCCTAATCCTGAGGGCGTCAGCGCTGTTCTCCACTTGCCATGTTCAGAATACTCAACATAAGAGCACTTACAGTAAAAACCCTAACACCTTCATGTTTCTGTTTCCACAGCAGCCCTGATCCGCACAAAAGAGAAAACATGGTGGATGTTCTGTCCCACAGCTCGATGTCACAACAAGAAGTCATGGAAACGGAGGAAGCTGATGATGATGCCGGAATATCAGAACCAAGTGATGATGTTCAAGCCTGCAGTTTCACAGCTGACAGTGAAGGGGACAATGGTGACGAGGAGGAGGCAGAGAAGATGAACGGCAGAGATGATGGTGACTGGAAACCAGACGGGGCTGACGAAGAGCTGGAGGAGAGCCGAGTGAAGTCAATGGTGACAAGGAAACGGACCCAGTCGTCCACAAAGGTGTTGACTGAGCAGAGTGTTGTTTCCTGTAAAGTCTGCGGAGCTCTGTACAAGTCCAAAAATGCTGTGAGTAAACACGCCTGGAGTCACGCGGACGATCCAGAAAGGCTCTGTGGAGTTTGTGGAGAACGCTCAGAGTCTCCAGAGGAGCTGAGGCTTCACCTTCAGACTCACCTGAAAACACACAGCTGCAACACCTGTGGAAAGTCTTTCATCGGAATAAATGCTTTTATGGAGCACAGAGCTGGACACACGGGGCACAAACCATATAAATGCAATGTCTGCAATAAGGCTTTTCTTCTAAAGTCAAAATTGGCAGCTCACCAGAAGTTCCACCTGGGGGGGAAACACAAGTGTCATGTTTGCCAGAAATCGTTTGGTTGCGAGGTGGAGCTGAAGCTTCACAGCAGCGTTCACACGGGGGTGAAGCTGTACAGCTGCAGCGTGTGCGGTAAATCTTTGAGCGGACTTAGAGCTTTATCTCACCACATGCTGACCCATTCAGGTGAAAAACGTTATGGGTGTCAGGTTTGTGGGAAGCGTTTCAGGCTTCTGTATCATCTGAGAGGACACAAGAAGATCCACACAGTCCGAGAGAAACCATACCTCTGTGACGTTTGCTGCAAAACCTTCCATACAAACAGTACTTTAAAGGCCCACATGAAAATACACAACACAGCCTGCAGAGAGAGGCTGCACACTTGCAGTAAATGTGGCAAAGGATTCATGTCGCAGGTTGGTTTGTTGACGCACATGAAGCTCCACTCTGAGGAGAGGCCACACAGCTGCCCAGAGTGTGGCCAGTCCTTCAAAACCAAATCAAACCTCAAAAAGCACCTGATTCTGCATTCAGGGGACAAACAGTTTGTATGCAGTGTCTGTGGGAAGGCATGGTTTCATCAGGAACACTTGAAAGTCCACATGAGGACCCACAACGGAGAGAGACCTTTCCAATGCACTCTGTGCGACAAAGCCTTCACTCAGAGCCACTGTCTGAAAACACACATGAAGAGCCACCAGGGGGGACAGAGGTAGATGCCCCGAGCTTTAGTTTCCATTCCTGTCCAAACGAAAGACGAAGAGTAGCAGTGGAAAGCAACTCAGTACATTTCAGCACAGTCCCGTCCCAGGGCTTTGTGTCCCATGCAGACACTGAGGGGTGCCTGTGCCATCTGTGTGAGACAACAGGCGCCGACGTCACAAGACAAAACATCAGTAAACACTTTAGCTCCACTGGCCTGGTACAGAGGTTTCCCTAAATCTGACCCAGATCTGTCTCACATTCTTAAAACTGACACTAACTGACCTGAGATTACATGTTAGGAGCTGTGAAAACCTGAGTTTAACTGTTTAACTGGCTGAGGTGGATGGAAACCTCTGACTTCAACCGTATGTTACGATTCTGTCTCTGTTCTCAGCTAAAGGTGCCTCTTTTCCCATCTGGCACTACTGAAGGTTCTTATGCAATCTAATGTGAAAGAACATCAACATGACGTTATGGCGTAAGTCGAGGCCCTGTGTTGCACATTTCTTTGCGTTCTTCTGCATTTCACAGTAAGGACTAATCTGACTGACAAGCAGCCTGTTTGATTGTCAGATTTAAACTTTCATAAGAAGTTAATCAACACATTAATACAAAAGAAAGGCCACATAACAAACTGGTGCTCCAGTAACTGAAATCAGCCCCTTTACCTGTTTTAAGAGTTCAGAGAACAGTCTTCACATCTGTCGATTTACGGTCCTAGCTACTGTCTCCTAAGCTATGCAATTATCCCTGAATCCTGCGTTATGATTGGTCGAGCTCTTCTTTTGGAGGAAGACCCATGTCTGTGGGTTAGACGCCTACTGGGGTAAACTTTTAACGCTGGTGCACATCAGGTCAAACTCACACAGAGTGTACATTTAATTTGTGACTGATATCGTTTTCATATCTGCTCATTCATTTACACTCACTGACCCATACTGACAAAGTGATTTTTGGAAATTCATTAAAGATCTAGAACTGAAATCTGTCTCACGTGTTTGGTGACTGTGTAATTCAGTCCTACTCCAACTCCCAGCAGAGAGCGCTGGGAGTTAAAACTAATTCCACCAAAATAAAAGTAACTGCAAATCTGATCCAGGAAGAACACCTCATCTGGTTGTGTTTCAGTGCAGAGGGACGATTGTTTCCCTTCTTCCTATGAAGGTGTTATTCCATCCTGGACATTTATGGCCCACAAACCTTTGTTACTTCCTGTCTACATTTCACCTGGTCTGGGAACATCTTGGGATGGCAGGAAAGAGTCTTGGGGACAGGGATGTCTGCACTAACTTGTCATACTAATGGCTCACCAGTGTTTACTTACAGTCTAAATGGAGCTTATATCACAATGCTAATTTCTGCATTTAAACTGTCAAACTGCAACTGGCAGTTGTAGTTTGTCGTCCTAGTTCGTCCTTCAGCTCGACTCCTAAAGCTGATTCTGAGTTACTAATAAAGAAAACATGCTGCTTGTGATCACCAGCAAGAGACCGAAGCTGCAGGAGAGAGAGGGGAGAAGTTATTGTGGCCATTTCAGGGTTAACGAACGGGGCCTCCCCTCTCAGTGTGGACATCACAGGTGTCCCTGTCCACATGTGGAGGAATCTGTTGAGCTCACAGGACATTACCAGTCAAGTCTCCAGCTGTGTGTAGTAAACACGAACACCAGACAGACTACGGCATTTCAAATACAGCCTCTGAGAAAATCCAATATGGAAACAAAGCAGAGTTCAGAGTTCAGAGTTCAGCGTTTGGATGTAACCTGCTTTACTTTCATCTGCAGAGACATTAATGAAGCTCGGCTCCCCGCTCCGGTGGGCTCCAAGTCAGAGATCACAGGAGCTTCACGCTGTGTCACACAGCAACACAAACACACTGCTCTACATCCAAACACAACTTTCCTTCTTCTTCTCAGAAACAGTTTGAGAAAAGGAACAAACTATTAACAGAAACATGAAGTGTACAGGTTGTATAGTAAATGAAAAAACAGCAGCATGGTCCTTTAAATTATCAGTAAATGATAAACTGAATTTCAGTCTAAAATGCACAACAAGGGCTGAAATCCACACCGATCTGTTTGACTTCACGTCACAAAACCCTGAATCACTTCTGGAGTCAGTCGGACCCCCTCGTTGACAGGATCCCCAGGTCCACTACGAGTTAGCCACACTCAGCTACCGGGCTGTGCAGCACGACGTTTACAGCCTGTCGTGACTCAGAGCAGCTGTCATCTGCTTTGTAACTTAACTAACCTTTTTGTTTTCCACAAAGAAGACGTTTTACTTGGCGACACACGACGCCAGCTGTGCCTTTACCTAGAAAACCTAGGAGATCTCAGGATTTTAAGAATCAAAGATGAACCATATAAATAAAAACGGATTGAGCAGAAAGATTTGCTTCCAGTCCAGCAGTCGGTGTCCTCACACCGTGATGATGTCATCGGCACACCCCCCCATCTCAGTGTGACATCATCAACAGCGATGCGTCCTCGCCACCCTCGTCTCTGCTCAGCCTTCAACAGCATCTGCGCACACACACACACACACACACACACACACACACACACACACACACACAGACACAGACACACAGACGTTGTGAGGATACTCGGTAACATAATGCACCCCCGACCTCTGGCCCAAAACCACACCTGGCTCTAACCTGAACCCTAAAACTGCCATAATGTTTGAGGGAGAACAAACCACATCTCACTTTGCCACTCAGCAGTTGAGAGCGTAATCCAGGCCATGTGTGCTGTCGTTTCAGTCTGTGCTCTCGAATGTCTCCACTGGGTTTTGTGTCAAACTATGTCAGTGCCAAAAATTTTGAAAGTAAAAAAAAAAAAACAAGTTGCGAGCGCTCTTCAGTTTACAAATCAGACTGAGAGCCTGCAGGCCCAGATTTGTACGAGCAGAAACAGATTTGAGAGCGACAGACGACAGAATCGTGAACATAACAGATGATCTGAGCGAGCAGCAACGATCCTCCCTCGCTCTTCAACCTGATTCTGCACTCACAGAACTGTGTCCTCTCTAATGCTGAGCTGCAGCGTGGTCAGCACGCCCTCGAACGCTGTGGCCGCGACCTACTTCCACACTGAGACCCAAACTTGTTCTCATGCACACTGTCGTCAACAACACAAACAGGCCCAACTCAACATTTGCTCGTGTGTGCGTCTCACCCTGTCCAGAGAGTTTGTCGCCAAGGTAACCTGTGTGCGTCTCCAATCATGACCACCTGTCCTGCTCCAGAGGGCGGGGCTATACCTAAAACAGCCAATCAGGGGTAAGACTTCACACAAGTGATTCCAGAAGTAGTGATTAAAAAAAAAAAACACTCGACTGTTTACTCGGAGTAAAGCTCTGGCACCTTTGGTCGTGTCCTTTCTTCCTGATGAACAGCTGCAACATGCCCACATGATGCCCTGTCAGCCAATGGGAGAAGGAGAAACACAGGTCACTGTGGCGCCAAGGTGGGACGATCTGAACGGCCAGTCGAGCTCCACGGATGCTCCTTTGTCCTACCTTCAGCTCTGGGACAGACAGGTACCTCCCACCTGGGGGAACATTTGGATGCATTAGATTCAGATATTTGGTTTATGGTAATGTGAAGAAAAGCAGCAGATTCTCCCACTGGAAGAACAGAAACTAGTACGGCGGCGTTCTGTTTGGCTTTTTGATCTGAAAGCCATGTGGCCTATTAATTTATAGGATATGTTGTGAGCAGTGTGTGTGTGTGTGTGTGCATGTTACCTGCAGGGTTGAGAGCAGTTTCCCAGTGTAGATCTTCTCTGACATCCAGTCTCAGAGTCCATGATCAAAGGTGCAGTGGAGGGCACCGACCCCCAACACACACACAGGAGTTACAGTGCTGGAGGTCTGTCGTTTTAACTAAAACCCTTCTTCATTTCTGTAGCTAGCCTGATGCCCTGGACTGGAACCTGCCCTGTCCAGGACATCATAATGGAACACGGTTCTCCAGACATGCATCTACCGCCAACGTGCCACCCAAAGACTCCCACCATGTGGACAACTCCCTGAGGGAAATAGAAGCAAGAGTGACTGGGTCGTACCTGGTGCCACATGTTCAGAGACCTTGGGGCCATTGGCGTATCATGGGACGAGGTAAATGAAATGAACGAGCTTGTTGGAGACCACTTGCTTCCCAATGTGTTGTACGGTGCTGGAGGAACTACACCCAAGTCTATAACCATTCTTTGCACAAAGTTAACGTGTATGGAAGGGTTTGTCTTCAGTATCTGGAAAACTACATGACTGTTAATTGAACACAGCCCATGGTGCTTGTATGAAGTCTCAGTATTGTTGTTTCAGTCAAAGTTCTACGCCTCAAAAAAGTCCCTAGTTGGGGGTCAGTACTGTCTGAAGGACCGAGAACTATGAGGGCGTCGCTGACTGTCCAACTACCATGCAGCGCTCTGAACACCTCACTGCAGTGTCACTCCTTTACATCAGCAAGCTAATTCATCTCATCTTCCCAGGACCTTCAGGCCCCGCTGTGGAAATGCAAGGCACAATGCGCTCAAACGTTTACGGACTGAAAGTACCTGGAAGTGTCTGGAAACGAACACGAAACATCTTTTTAGTTTCAGTGTGACGTGCACTTTCCAATCAAGTCATGGTTGCTGACAACCAGCATTAATAAACCTCCATAAAGCTGCTTGAAAACCACAGAAGAAGAGTTGGTGGAGCACAGTGTCAGACCTACCAGGATCATCTCTGGCCGTGTTCCCCAGCTCGACATCAAACTCCCACACCTGGTTGTTACTGGGGTATCGAGGGACTGTAACACACACACACAAATACATAAAGTGACAGCATAAAGAACGCAACAACAGTTGTTTCAATATCAATTGATCGGCCGATTATTTCAGCGAGTTACTGTTTAATCATTCACTCAAAAAGTCTGATGATAGTGACACAGGTTCCCCGAGCTTCGGCCGATGAAGGTAAAACACTTGCTTTGGTTCATCAGGTGATTGGTTAAGCAGCAAAGACAACGGGCAGCAGATGGACACGTCAGCAAAGCTGAAGCCGTAAATGTCTGCAACCAAAACTTTAGCAGATTAAGTTTCTGTCAACCAACCTACTGACTAATAACCCTCCATCACGACCCGTGTTCCTGAGCCGCTGGCCAGGTTTCTGTGTCTTAGGCTGCGACTAACGCCGATCTTCCTTATTGATGAAGTGATTAACCAGTAAAGCTGTGTGTGGTCTTCATGTTTTTGTTTTCCCAGCCCAACAAACCCACAATGCTTCAGTTTACTGTCATAACGACTCACAGAACTACAAAATATCCACATTTCAGAAGCTGCAAACAGATTTTAGCACTTTAGAGAAAATGACCCAAAACTATTTATCAGCTTCCAGTGGAGCTGCCAGTTACATTCCTGTCAATCGACTAATCGATTCATCGCAGCAGCCGTGTGTGTGTGTGTTCTCACTGTGCACGTCTCCTCTCTTCTGTACATCACATCCTTGCTGATCCTGTTCTTCACTGTGGTTGTTACCAAGGAGACCGTGGAGGGCATCATGGTTGTCAAGGGAACCGTGGCGGCTGGTGTTTCCACTGTAGTCATAATGGCAGCTGTTACTGGAGTTGTAGTAGTGGGAGCTGTAGTATCCAGTTCAGTAGCAGTAGGCAGAGGGGTGGAGGTACTCGCAGCAGTACTTGTACTTTCAGCAGTAGTAGTATCAATAGTAAGAGCTGTACTTGGGATGGTGGTGGGAAGAGCAGTAGTAACAACAGGTGTAGGAGGAGGTGGAGAGGCTGCTGTGGTAGTGGCTGACTGAGCTGTAGCACTAGTGAGTGGAGGACGCGAAGCAGTGGTGGTGATGGGAGTTGTAGTTCTTGGCCTTTGCGGCTCCTCTGTGACTTTGGGGACGGCTGAGAGAAGACACACAAGCTCATGACACAAAACCTGAACCAAGTCAGGGAAATGAGGTTCCACAAACACCTCAGACGTTCTTATAGTTTTATTTTTAACATTACCACTGTTTGTCTGGGCCATTGTTGCTCTTTACATTCCAGAAGTGTGTCTGTATTCTCTTCCTAGAGTGAATATGGTCATTGTCAGAAAACAAACAGGGAGCTTCTCTACGTTGAGACAATCTAAAAGCACTCTGACCATAACCTGGGCTAGTTAGCTGCTCGGCTACTTCCACTATGACCTAGCTACTGCCTCATACATGTGGTGTAAAACTCAGTTTGCAGCTACAACTCTGGAGCAAAACTGATTTTCTGTGACAGAAAACAGCCAAGAAAAAGTTGGTAAGTTTGGTTCCAGCAAATCTCTCCAGCTGTTTCGCTTCTTTACATAACATTTTTATAAAACAAAAGTCCAACGTTTGTGAGGAGGCGTTGTCACCTTTACAGCCGGCGTCTTTACACCTGCACTTTGGAGAAGATGGATTCAGGGAGCAGAATGGCCGAGGGTCCTTATCTGGTAACGCAGAGAGAGACTGTGGTTGGAAATCTTTGTTCAATATCGGAGCATTTTGAAAAGTGAGGCGGTGACATCGCCAACGCTGTGTCATGATGTGAGGTCAGCAGACAGAGTGCACGCTGCTCAAATGTCTCTGCATCTCTTTAATGACGTGATGAGCATGTTTTTAAAATGTCTGAGAAGCTGAAAAGATTCTGTACATCGTTTAACATTATAAATATTAAACCGTTTCACAAATGTTCAAGATGAAAAATCAGAAATCTGAAACAATTTCATGTCAGGGTAACACACACAGCCTCACCGACGCAGGTGTAGCGCCCGTTGATGTACACGAGTTTGAAGCCCAGGTGACATTTACACAGGAAGCTCCCAAACGTGTTCACACACTTCCTGCAACGAGGACACACACCGCCGCCCAGCACACACTCGTTGACGTCTGCGGAGAGACAGGTGGAGGATCAGCTACACCTTTGTCTACATTTCTTCATGCAGCACAGAGAAACACACCGACCGACACAGGTGCATCTGTCTGGGCCCAGCCGTAACCCTGGCGATGGACAGGTGCATCGGACCGCCCCCTTGATGACCTCACAGCCGTACTGACAGTTGGCATGGTAACAGGTTTGAGCATCTGTAAACAAATAATAAATCTGATTCTGTACCTGGTACCATATGGAGCGAGAGAAGAAAAGGCAGAGATGATGAATGAGGAGACGGCGCCGGGCCGAGCAGCCAATCAGCAGCAGACTATGGCTGACCAGAGTCGTCCTACAGTCGGACAGAGCGGCCAGGTGCTGACTGTCGGCTTGGACCTGTTATTTTAAATGCGTGCGTGAACTCACTCCTGCAGCTGCCGTGCGGCTGCGGCGCGTACCCGTCCACACAGTAACACTTGTAGCTGCCCGCTGTGTTCATGCAGCGATGTTTGCAGGGCCGAGGCTTCAGGCCGCACTCGTTCAGATCTGGGAGGGGACAGGTAATCGAACATTAAACACGGAGCACGCCTCTCTCTGCTTCCACTGTTGGCTCGTGGGGTTAACCTTTGACCTTCAGCCCCATTCGTCACAGCGACCATTTATGTGTGTGTGTGTGAAGCCAGATGTTGTTTTAGAGTCGGGACATTAACAGTGTGTGTGCGGCTGGGTGGAGGACGCCTGTGTGTCTGCGTGTTGGTCTACGTATGGAAACAGCAGTGAGTTGGTGTTGTTGGGGTCTTCAGGTAAAACGCCTTCACAGCTCAGACGAGCATGACAGGAATGTGTCTCTCGCTTTTTGGCAGAGCAATGACGGGAAATCAAATGACGCAGAGCTGTGGCACGCACGCACGCACACACACGCACGCACACACACAGGCTGTTAACAGATTTTAGGGAGTTAACTGTAGGAACGTGTCTGGCCGTACCAACATCTGAAACATCTGTTCAAAGTTCCAGTAAGTACATTTAAAGCAGTGATGGTTCATTGTTTAACCCACTAACTCAACATCTGGAACATGAGCATTAGATTTTAGGTCGTTTCCTTCGGTTCAAACAGCGGCTGCAGACAGATGAGCCCTCGGGTTTATTTTTGACTGTGCTAAAGGAAATGTTCACAGCTGTTAACGTTGCCTGACAACATGCAGATGTGAAAAAGTGCTGGTACCGTCCACTGACAAACGACAAGACCATTTTCTCTGATAGAAGTTGAAGCTGACCAAAGTAACTGACATCCACTCTGTAGAACAGACTTTTGATTTTAAACAGAAACATCATGTACAGAAACACTGGGAGCTTCAAGCTGATAACGAGACCTGTTCACGTCTCGGCCGGTGGTTCAGCCAAGTCAGAAGCAAACCGGCGCTCACTTCACGGTGTTGGAGAGGAGGCAGAAATGTTAGTCACACGTGTCAAAACCTGAAGAGAGAAAACCCAACACATCACAGACGGGCTGTAGTTTTAGGAATTTGGATGAGCTGACCCCTCACTGAAAGGAGGTGGAGCCAAGGTCCACCTGGAAGGAACGAACTCAGTCTAAAGCGATGACCTGGAAGGCACTTGAACCCGATGCTGCTGTGTACACATAATGAAAAACCACCTGTATGGTCTGTTCTAGCTGACTACAACTTCTCAGGGCTTAAACGTGTGTGTTTGTGTCGTCACGTTGACACTGTCCCTGGTCCGTCTGCCTCCAGCCCCAGCAGCATTCCACACTGTTGCCATAGCAACAGAACCCATTGGACAACACCGCCTGGTCCGGGTCCATCGAGCTGTGACACACAATACAAACAATATATTCACACGTCTACAGAGTCCTGTGAGTCCTGTGAGTCTCTGCCTGGCATTTCAAAATAAGAGACGAGGTCTGAAAACAAACCTGCAGAAATAAGAAATAACTAATAATAATAAGAAATAAGAAAAAACTGCAGAGTGAAATGG
>NW_018128154.1:398996-404854 GCF_001952655.1 Monopterus albus
GCGGCACAGTGGGCAGCTGTTTAGTCGGCACTAGCCGAGGCCGGCTCCACGTTGTGACTCCATGTCGTCCACAGCTCCTGTCTCAAGGTGAATCGTATCAGCCAGGGTACGGTGGTGTTTTCTTTTCCTAATTTTAGTTTTGGTCAGTGTCTCCCCATCTCTCCTTTACTGTCTTTTACTACGACAACCTATTTTTCTACTATGTTTGAACTCCAATGTACTTTAAACTACACCTCATACTGGGCCGTACTTACACCAGTCTAGGAAAGAGCCCCTGACCCACAACCAGTTTAACCAACAAGTGTGGAACAAAATCAGCCTTAAAGCAGTTCAAAGAAAAAAGGATTTAGAAAGAAAATCTTAAAATGTAAAGTATATGGAATAGATGCTAAACAGAACAACAGCCTGGTTCTAAAATCACTCTTCAGAATCACAGGCGTTTATAGCAGACAGCACTGGACTGGTCTGTTTGCAGGGGCAGTGTTTTGTGATAGAGTTTATTGATCCAGAAGGAGGTGTCATCAATAATTACCACAGCATCCAAAACAAGGTGAACTGTCTATGAAGGACAGGGGTTTAGCAGGTAAATAATGAAACTATTAAGCTAAAAGATTTGTAACAAAGGTTTATGAAGCCCACATCACTTCCAGATATACAACCTCAAACAGGCTGTTAACAGCAGTGTTGTCAGTAACGCCTTACAAAAGTAATGTATTACAGTAACATGTTACTTTTTGCTGTAACGCAGTAGTGCAAGGCATTAATAACCAATTTTCAGTAATATTTTACTCGGTTCATGCTCAGTAACGCGTGCGTTACAACAAACCTTTCGCCTGCGAGACATTAACAAATCAAAAAAGTTGGAACTCATTTTATGACGCCTATGTTCGGATAATAGAAATGCCACTAACTGACATTAACAATCTATACACACAGCTTCAGATTAAATGTATGAATGACCAGGAATACCAGTTTCTGAAGGAATACTGCTCCATTATGAAGCCTTTTAGCGTTACACTGGACATCCTAAACTTCTGTGGTTATTTTGGTGAAAGTAACTCAAAAGTAATATAGGTTCATGTAACGTATTACAATTCTGAGAGAGTAATATTGTAAGGTAAGGGATTACTTTTAAATTACAGTAACAATCTGCAATGTATTACAGTTTGGAAGTAACTTGCACAACACTGGTTAACAGTCAGTAATACACAACTCAATGTGCCAAAAACGGGGAGAGCGCACGATGTTTACCGGTTACTGAAGTACAGGAACATCAGGGTGATCATTCAGAAATGGTGAAACCAATAAATAAATTCCCGACCTTTCATGGTCCAACAGTTCTAGTCCTGGCTCCATAAACAGAACCAGGGCAGCAGAACCAGGCGGAACCGTGGCACCATCCTCCTGCTTTAAACCGGAACAGAGCCGCGACCCACGCTAGTTCGGTTTGTCCCCTTTGGTCCGGGTCCAGAACTAAAGGGAGCTAACATCCGACTATGGCAGCGGCTTGGAACCACATGTCAGTACCACGACGCCCCGGAACAAAGGTGAACCACAACCTGACGCGTCGTGAACCAAACACGCAGCCGCCTAATAAAATGGACTTTTAAGGTGGAAAAAAGTTACATTTCTCCCCGAGATGTTTAATTAAAAGGCGGTTTGAAGTTGGACGGTGTCGGTAAACGGCGGCCAGCCGCTCGACGTCACCGTTAGAAACGAGCAGCAATTAAAATAAACGCGTTAGTGCGGAAAAGGACGAGACAGAGCGCCGCGCGTGCTCAAGCGCTCTGAAAGGCTGTCCTCGTGCACACTGACTGGTGTCGCGTGCTCACCCGGGAGGGAGGGGGAGGGAGGGTGGGAGAGAGAGAGAGACAAAGATGAAGTGACCTTGGTTTTAAACGAAGCCAGATTTCTCGTCCATGTTCACACACAAACTGGTGAACACTGGCGTTCACGTTCAGCGCGTGAGCGTGGTTTCACTCATGCAGACCATAGACATCCTGAGCTGGTTTGTCAGTAAATGAATAAGTGACGGTGCTGATGTCAACCTGCCTGTTTCCACTACACGTGTGGGAGACGTTCATGGGTGACGCCTTCACTGCAAAACGTCTGGGTGTTTACACAGAGGCCGAGGGCGCGGACCCTGCACGGACCCGACACGGACCCGACACGGACCCTACACGGACCCGACACAGACCCTACACGGACCTGCAGACCATGGACAACACCAGCAGCACAACAGGACTAGTGGCAGACCCTACACAGACCTGCAGACCATGGACAACACCAGCAGCACAACAGGACTAGTGGCAGTCAGCAGGCAAAGAGCCTCCACTCAGGGGAAACGCGTTTAAAACCTGTCGAAGTCAGAATTCTGTTCTCACACACCATCAGACTGTTAATCCTGAGGCATCAGTAACAAATAAAAAATAGTTTTCCACAGGCTCTGAGAATAAACATTATACAAATAAACAACACATACAGCCACAGCGCTTCAGTGGCAGTTTACTGTTGGAGCTCAGTGAGCTAGTTTTAACTACCGGCTTGTATATAGCTAGTGTGATCCAGGTGGGTCCCAACCTAGGGGTCAGGGCCCTCCAAAGAGTCACCAGACAACTGATTAATGGGAGAGGAAAAAAGAAAAACTACATTCTGAGACATAAAGTTGTTTTTGCTGCTCTAATTTCTACTTTCTTGTCAAAAAGTGAATGAACTGACTTGTTCAGGGCCTGAACAGGTTTTTAATTAAACTGTCTGATGGAGCTGCTAACAAGACAACGGACCGTGGCTGCACAGCAAGTTTAAATAGGCCAAATACGTTGGGAACCACTGGCATATACTTAATGTATGAAAGTGGTTCCTCTCAGTGTTTTACTGTTATATATGACGTTTTTGAACCAACTGTACTGGTGCAATAATGTGTAGGTTGAACTTTACGGCTGTTTAAAGTTAATAACCTGCACTGTAGATACAAAGCAGCAGAAAAAGAAAATACTCAAAATTTAAGTGCCATAAGCTTGCACTTAAGCACAGTACTTGAGTAACTGTACTTAGTTACTTTCCTCCGCTGGGTGAAACAACAGTAGGCGCTGGAGAATTGCTGCAGTAACCGCTGTGGCCACCAGAGGGCAGTGAACACCACAGCCACCTCCACGTTAAACACCGTCAGTGTCCAGGCTTCAGGAGCAGGGTGGAACTGTCCACACTCACCTCTCTCTCTTCTTCCTCTTAGTCTCTCCTGCCTCCCTCGACCAGCCCCATCTCTCTCCTCCTGCTCTACTCATCATCCGGTCTGGATTCAACAGCTCAGGAGCCGCAGACGTCCACAACCACCTGTCCCCGTCCCAAGCAGCAGCATGAAGGAACAGAAAAGACTTTGGTTTCTGCTCTGGGTAAGACCTCATATCCAAAAACCTTCAACTTAAATGATTCAATAGAAAACAAAAATTACTTTACTGCGACATTAGAAGCTAAGTGAAAGTTTAACCTCAACACTTTCTCCCACTAAAATAGCTGTGTTTAAACTCAGGGAATAAAATGAAAACAATGTTAAGTACAGCAAACGGACACTTGTAATAATGCTGCTTTTCATTTTGAAGGACTTTCCTTTAAATTACTTTCTGGTGATTTGTACTCAGTCAAGAACATTTCTGCTTTTATGTCATGAATTCATTGGAATGAATTAAAATGTTTGTTTTCTTGATACTCACATAACAGACATAATTTATAGTACTTAATAAATGATTGTTTATTGTATACGAGCTATTTTCTCTGGTGTGTTGGACACATTTTCTCTTGGACTGGTTTAAATCAGTGAACCCAGATCAATGTTTTTCAATAAAGCTGTCACAGTGAGATAAACTAATAGTAAATCTGCTTTTGCTTTTCATTATCACTACCTACAGCCGCCCAGATGTTTCTGTGCACGTGTGTGTTATTCCTGGTCACTAATGTGGGTTGTGGTGTTTTGCCCAGGTGTGTGTTTGCAGCGTTGCTCCGATGTGCTGCTGGCATGACTTGGACAACAGCGAGTACGACTGCTGGCCTTTGGACAGACCCAATGAATACAACATGATCGACTGTGGAGGTGAGAAACGGACTGTTCATTAATCTACAACCTGCAGAGGTGTTTGTCTTCTGTAGGAAACAACGGGCTTGAAGCTGAGAGCCACAGACAGGAAGTCAAGGCATTGAGAGATCCATCGCTTTAAGGTAGAAAATAATAGTTTCCATCATAGTCTGCAGAGACGCAACCAAGAGACAACAGAGACTTTGTATGTCCAGATGCAGAACAACCACCAACAGGAGACAACAAGAGACAGAAACCTAACAAACCAAACACACTTCCATGTTGTGTTCCCTGTGCTATGTTTTCTGTTTGTAAAATCTACGTTTAGAAACTGATTTTCTCTTTACAATGTTGTACCTTCACTCATCCTTACATAATTACTACAGTACACTAACATAAGTAAATACTATTTAACAAAGTCCGAGCAGATTCTCAGTCATCCAGGTCATAGTCAACTTAGAAAAATCAACTGGACATCAGTTCTGATGAAGCCTCTTGGATGACAGGTGAAATGTCTTCGACCTAAAAACCTAGTCCAGTTGATTTTTCTACATTTTTTTAGCTTACTATTTAACAAAAGCCATTTTTTCCCCCTGTGCTCTCTGAGTTAAATTTCTTAACGTACAGATAGGTATCGAGATATTCTAGATTCCATCATCACCATCACTAGTCGTTTCTCTGGGCTGTAACCTCTCTCCCTCTCTGTCTATGTCTCTCAACCAGGTCTGGAGCTGGCCTGGGTGGTTCGTCCACCAGAGACGGTAAAGACTGGCAAGGTGTTCAGTGTCACATACTCAGTAACGGCTCAGGACTCTTTCTACCACTGGGCTATTGAAAACCACATCTTCACACAAAGGTTAATATACCCATATATAGTGGTTTATTTATACTGGACTTAAACCAGAGTGACAGATTTACACTTTACACTAGTTTTAGACGGGACCTATACATACTTCTGGGCTTCAGAATGGTTCTTATCCTGGTCTACTGTGTATGTGTGTTTAGCTCTATTGTAGACGCTGAAGCAGCTCGGAGCTTTTGTGAACATCACGAATGTCCAGCCAACTGGAAAGATGCTGACGGAGAAAACTGCTGCATTCATCACGCAAACATCCACTCCTGTCCAATGGGGTACATGGTATGTTTAATATTTTACTTTTCTTCCTAACACTTTTAAAGCTGTAACATCTTTGAGGATGTCTAAGCCTTGGTGATAATTCCTAACACACCACAGGAAGCCCCTACAAGTTCAGTACACTAACATGGTGTTGATAAATAAACTCTGATAGAGCACAAGTTTAGTCATTTCAATTTCCAGTTGTCACATGCCATCAGGGACCATTCTAATAAATGAAACCACTGAAACCATTAGTACATTCATTTGAGGATTTGTGGACCAGGATGTGATGCGTTCTGGAGAAGCCTTATCGACTAAATCTAATTTATTAGTACTAACTGTTTAGTCAGCAAGACTTGGGGGTTTCAGACACATTCAGCACTAAATAATGTTAAATACAGACAGATAATACCAGGATTATCTCATCCTCAATGAAGAATCTGAATCAGTAAGTCCATCAGTACTGTACACTCCATGTCATGGACTTAGGTATAAACATTTCCATCCCAAATGCAGGGAAATATAGAAAGTCCCTCAAAATGGAAACCAACAAGTAAAGCATGACCTCTGCATCTTTATTGGAGCACAGAAACAGAATGACTGTTCCACTTCTGCATGTCTGTAAATTTTAATTGGTAGATAAGTATTTAAAGCACCACAACAGACAAACTA
>NW_018128154.1:404903-407245 GCF_001952655.1 Monopterus albus
GCATCTGTGGTCCCTGGATTCCAGATGATGGAAAAATCTTCACGCACACCATCTCTACATCCGGCAAGATGACCCAGACTAACTGGACTGCCAAGGCAAGCTCACTGACCCATTCAGACACAGACACATTTTGTGATTAGGCTTCAAATGCCCTCAACAACAATGGATTACAACCCAGTGACTGTTCTCTACAAAAACTCCTCAAGGCTTTAAACTTCAGGATGACAATGTTCACTTCTGTTAAGAGAATACAGTGGGTACGGAAAGTATTCAGACCCCCTTAAATCTTTCACTCTGTGTTATAGTGCAGCCAAACTGAAATATCACATGGTCATAAGTATTCAGACCCTTTGCTGTGACACTCATATATTTAACTTAGGTGCTGTCCATTTCTTCTGATCATCTCTGAGATGGTTCTACACCTTCATTTGAGTCCAGCTGTGTTTGATTATACTGACTGGACGTGATTAGGAAAGCCACACACCTGTCTATATAAGACCCTACAGCTCACAGTGCATGTCAGAGCAAATGAGAATCATGAGGTCAAAGGAACTGCCTGAAGAGCTCAGAGACAGAATTGTGGCAAAGCACAGATCTGGCCAAGGTTACAAAAATATTTCTGCTGCACTTAAGGTTCCTAAGAGCACAGGGGCCTCCATAATCCTTAAATGGAAGACGTTTGGGACGACCAGAACCCTTCCTAGAGCTGGCCGTCAGGCCAAACTGAGCTATCGGGGGAGAAGAGCCTTGGTGAGAGAGGTACAGAAGAACCCAAAAATGACTGTGGCTGAGCTCCAGAGATGCAGTCGGGAGATGGGAGAAAGTTGTAGAAAGTCAACCATCACTGCAGCCCTCCACCAGTCGGGGCTGTATGGCAGAGTGGCCTGACGGAAGCCTCTCCTCAGTGCAAGACACATGAAAGCCCGCATGGAGTTTGCTAAAAAAAAACACCTGAAGGACTCCAAGATGGTGAGAAATAAGATTCTCTGGTCTGATGAGACCAAGATAGAACTTTTTGGCCTTAATTCTAAGCGGTATGTGTGGAGAAAACCAGGCACTGCTCATCACCTGTCCAATACAGTCCCAACAGTGAAGCATGGTGGTGGCAGCATCATGCTATGGGGGTGTTTTTCAGCTGCAGGGACAGGACGACTGGTTGCAATCAAGGGAAGGATGAATGCGGCCAAGTACAGGGATATCCTGGACGAAAACCTTCTCCAGAGTGCTCAGGACATCAGACTGGGCCAAAGGTTCACCTTCCAACAAGACAATGACCCTAAGCACACAGCTAAAATAACGAAGGAGTGGCTGCACAACAACTCCGTGACTGTTCTTGAAGGGCCCAGCCAGAGCCCTGACTTAAACCCAATTGAGCATCTCTGGAGAAACCTGAAAATTGGCTGTCCACCAATGTTTACCATCCAACCTGACAGAACTGGAGAGGATCTGCAAGGAGGAATGGCAGAGGATCCCCAAATGCAGCTGTGAAAAACTTGTTGCATCATTCCCAAAAAGACTCATGGCTGTATTAGCTCAAAAGGGTGCTTCTACTAAATACTGAGCAAAGGGTCTGAATACTTATGACCATGTGATATTTCAGTTTTTCTTTTTTAATAAATCTGCAAAAATGTCAAAAATTCTGTGTTTTTCTGTCAATATGGGGTGCTGTGTGTACATTAATGAGGAAAAAAATGAACTTAAATGATTTTAGCATATGGCTGCAATATAACAAAGAGTGAAAAATTTAAGGGGGTCTGAATACTTTCCGTACCCACTGTATGTCTGACCAGGAGCTACAGGTGCTGTGCTCTCCTAACATGCACAAAAAAGCATCCAAGTTATAATATGTTTGGAGAGTGGTGATGCGATTGGGGTTTAGCTTTATAGTCGACAAATAGTCAAACTTTATAAAGCCATTGTTATAATGTACTAATCTTTCCCATATGAATGTAAAAATTTTTTCCATTATATGCAGATGATTCACTACTGTATATGTTAATACCTTTGTGCAAACCATACACCACCTCCACCACTCCCCATCTTATGCTCTTAGGTTGCATGAGGCTTTTTTTTACAACACCAAGGGACAAATCAATCAATTAATTCATCTTAATTCCAGTCAACATGACAGTCATCATCAAACTCTCCTTCAGGTTACTCGTCTTCAGCCTTTTTAGGAAAAATTCCAACTCCACCTGGTTGGCTTCAATTACTCTGATGTTAAATTACATGTTACCTGATGTTAATTTATATTGCTGGTAAACCCATTTCTGGTGTGGCAGGTGGTTCTGGTTCATCCTGGCTTAACCTCACTTATAGCTCACATACGAGTTGGTCGCATG
>NW_018128154.1:407271-408401 GCF_001952655.1 Monopterus albus
CCTGCTGAAGGTAGGTTACATTCCCTCTCTTCTTCCTAGCTGACCAACAGAAATAAATACAAGAGGGATCATGGGGAGCCACAAGCTACTGTCACGGATCACATGGCCATGTTTAGTTTGTAGAGAAATCAGTCTGTTAAGACCTCGATGTAGCTGCTTTCCAGATTGTGGTGAATGGCCATGTAGCACAACAACCATACGGGTTGTGGCTGGTGGCCCTTTGAATTCCACCTCGGACAACAACTTTCTCCGAAGACAAAAGCATAAATCTTTCCTCACGTTTAAGTACTATAAAACAACCTTAGCTCTAAGGTCATAAATGGTTGTAATAAGGTATCAGAGACAATAATCTTTGGTTGTTATCGACTAAGATTTCAGCTGCTGTCACTCCTCCAAACGTGTGTTTACATCAGTGAAAACATGAACCAGTAGCTACTGAATCCTCTGTCTCCCCCTCTAAGTTTGTGGTGATGGCATCTGTGAGGAGGCAGAGCTTTGTTTCACCTGTCCAGCTGATTGCGGTGAATGTCCCATGACCCCAACCACCAAGTTGGCCATCGGCCTGCCACTCAGTCTGCTCTGCCTCGGCTTCATACTGACTGCTTTGGTGAGAACTCAAACAACAACACACAAAGTCTTTATACAGAAACCTTAGGAAATAACACCAAAATAAGAAAAGCCAGTATGAAATCTTAATCATCGGTCTTGTGTAGTGGCTGAGGTACCAGAAGCAGAAGCTACTGTGGGATGAAAGCTGGATCATCGACTTCTCCACAATAAAACAAGGTAACAAACCAGATCAAATGACTCTGAACTGCCTGAGACTCGATCACTCAGGTCCAAAATACTCTGGAACTGCTCCTAAATGGCAAGGAACTTGTCTAAAACTGATCCCAGACGGTCTGAAACTGCACTGCACTGGTCAGCAATTCAACTGGTGTTTTCTGGAGCTTTCAACTGCATCTCATGGTCTTCATTAGTAGTGATGCTAGTAAACTGACCTTCCATCCATCCATCCATTTTCCTCCGCTTATCCTGAACCGGGTCGCAGGGGCAGCAGTCTAAGCAAAAATGCCCAGACTTCCCTTTCTCCAGACACTTCCTCCAGCTCCTCCGGGGGAATGCCAAGG
>NW_018128154.1:408901-411352 GCF_001952655.1 Monopterus albus
TGATGGAGCAAACAGGACAATGTCATCTGCAAAAGGCAGATACGAGATTCTGTGGTCCCCAAACCAGACTCCCTCCAGCCCCTGGCTGCACGTAGAAATTCTGTCCATAAAAATAATGAATAGAACCGATGACAAAGGGCAACCCTGCCGGAGTCCAACATGCACCCTGAAAAAGTCTGACTTACTACCGGCAATGCGAACCAAGCTCCAGCTCTGGTCATACAGGGACCAGATGGCCCTTAGCAAAGGGCCCTGGACCCCGTACTCCCGGAGCACCCCCCACAAGGCACAGCGAGGGGACATGGTCAAATGCCTTCTCCAGATCCACAAAGCACATGTGGACTGGTTGGGCAAACTCCCATGAACCCTCCACCACCCTGAAGAGGGTATAGGGTCCAGTGTTTCATGGCCAGGACAAAAACCGCATTGTTCCTCCTGAATCCGAGGTTCGACTATCAGTCAAATTCTCCTCTCCAGTACCCTGGCATAGATTTTCCCGGGGAGGCTCAGGAGTGTAATCCCCCTATAGTTGGAACACACCCTCCGGTCCCCCTTCTTGAAAAGAGGGACCACCACCCTGGTCTGCTAGTCCAGAGGCACTGTCCCCAACCACCATGCGATGTTGCAGAGGTGTGTCAGCCAAGACAGCCCCACAACATCCAGAGACTTGAGGTACTCGGGACTGATCTCATCCACCCCCGTTGTGTTTTGTGGATTTGGAGAAGGCATTTGACCGTGTCCCTTATGGCGCCCTGTGCAGGGTGCTCCGGGAGTATGGGGTCCGGGGCCCTCTACTGAGAGTCATCCTGTCCCTGTAAGACTGGAGCTGGAGCTTGGTTCGCATTGCCGGCAGTAAGTCAGACTTTTTCCGATGTTGGACTCCAGCAGGGCTTCCCTTTGTCACCGGTTCTGTTCATTATTTGCATGGACAGAATTTCTAGGTGCAGCTAGGGGCCGGAGGGAGTCCGGTTTGGGGACCACAAGATCTCGTCTCTGCTTTTTGCAGATGACATTGTCCTCCACATCGAGAGGAGCCAGCTGAGGTGGCTCAGGCATCTGTTTCGGATGCCTCATGGGTGCCTTCCTAGGGAGGTGTTCTGGGCATGTCCCACTGGGAGGAGGCCCCAGGGAAGACCCAGGACACACTGGAGGGACTATGTCTCTCGGCTGGCCTGGGAATGCCTCGGTACCCTCCCGGAGGAGCTGGAGGAAGTGTCTAGGGAGAGGGAAGTCTGGGCATCTCTGCTTAGACTGCTGACCCCGCAACCCAGTTCCAAATAAGCAGAGGAAAATGGATGGATGGACAACAGCAGCTGGTCTGAAACTATGTGAAACTGGTCTGCAACTTGTATAAACTGGTCTGAATGTACAACCAAGCACATCATTTTCAATCACCACAGTGTGTGGAAAACAACAGCGTTATTTCTCTGAGCAGAAAGTCAAAGTGTTTAGGTCATCATAGGACAATTAAAACCACACTGCTTTTACAAAAACCACCCCATGTGTGGCCATAAAGTAATAAGAGATGCAACTGAAGCTTCTGTTTTCCTTTTGACAGCTGATATAAAACTTGGATCTGGTTATTCCAGATGATTTGCTCATGCTGTTGGAGAACCTTTCTCTACACGGCAGCCATAACTTTATCCTCTTGCTCTCTCTTTCTCCTGATAGATCAGGAAGCTCGTATGACCATGGGCAGCATAATGAGTGTAATGGTGGGAAACAGCGACAGTAACACCAGTTGTGTAACTGGTCTCGGCTCTTGTACCGGACAGCCAGGGACCCGGAAAACACTGTTCACCTGCACTGGGATATAGTACGCTACCTGTTTGACTACAACTCTCTATCTAACCTCATCAGACACTTGCTTTTTAGAGAATATATTTTGGGGCTTATTTATTAAAGGGTCGACAGCAGACAAGGCAAGAGAGATGGGGAACAGGTTTCAAACTGGGGAAGAGGTAGATGATAGTCGGGTCTTTAACCCCCAGGCCAAATGGCAGCCCAATCTGTCTGTTTACTGGCAGCTGACTGAAAAAAACCTTAGAAAAAATCAACTAGACTTAGATTTCTAGATCGAAGACGTTTCACCTCTCATCCAAGAGGCTTCATCAGTTCTGACTGACTGGTGTTGAGCAAGGAGCAAAGCAAGGAAGAGGCCCAACACCAACAGGGAGAAACCAGAAACAAGAGGGGATAACACTGTCATCCCTTATGTGGCTGGTTTATCAGAGAAGTTAAAAAGGATCTTTCACAACCACAATATCCCAGTTAACTTTAAACCAGGGAACACCCTGCGGCAGAGACTGGTCCACCTGAAGGACAAAACACCCAGACATAAACAGAGTGATGTGGTGTATGCAATTAAGTGCAGTCAGGAGTGTAATGACTTGTACATTGGTGAAACTAAGCAGCCGCTTCACAAACACATGGCCCAACACAGGAGGGCCA
>NW_018128154.1:411502-415937 GCF_001952655.1 Monopterus albus
AGTCGTTAAGGGACATTGTTGGCCTTCAAAGGACTGAAACACCACCGAGGGGGATAAATATCTCCGGCTCAACACCAGTCAGTCAAAACTGATGAAGCCTCTTGGATGAGATGTGAAACGTCTTCGACCTAGAAATCTAGTCCAATTGATTTTTTTCTAAGGTTTTTTCGGTTACTATGACCTGGATGACTGAGAATCTGCACAGACATGTTTACTGGCAGTGTTGGCTGGTAGATTGTGGTGACACACCCTGTATTATAATTTATGTTCCTGTCCAGTGACGGGAGGACGGTGGCCATAAAGAGGATTCAAACAAAGACTTTTTCTCTGTCCAAAACCATCAGACAGGAAGTCAAACAAGTCAGGTAACATATAAGCACATCCACAAAGACACTCATCTTCCTTCCCCATCTTATGTGACGCTCATTTTGCAGGGATTTAATCCTGACTCTGTTTCCTTTCCCAGGGAGCTTGACCACCCCAACCTGTGTAAGTTCATCGGTGGCTGTGTCGAGGTGCCAAACGTGGCGATTGTGACAGAGTACTGCCCTAAAGGAAGCCTTAACGATGTCCTTCTTAACGAGGAGATCCCGCTTAACTGGGGCTTCAGGTAGATGCTGAAGCGCACATACATCAAGATAAAAGAACGTATTAATCTAAATAACTATTACTATTCAACATAACATGTTGCCATTTCTTTCACCGTAATGAAGAATTACAAAGACTTTAAACAGAAGAAATGTGTTAATTAGTTTTTTCCCAGTTTTATCCTCTCTGTGTTGGTCTCCCAGGTTTTCTTTTGCCACAGACATCGCCAGAGGGATGTCGTACCTTCACCAACACAGGATCTGTCACGGCCGACTTAAGTCTCTAAACTGTGTCCTAGACGACCGCTGGGTCTGCAAAATAACAGGCAGGTCTCTGACCAGGTCTGTGCTGGTTGCTGCTGAGCAAGGCCATGCACGGCGGTGGTTTAGAGCATCTTCTCTGAAAACTGAAGCTCTAGCCCCACCACAAACACCTTTCACATCGTTATCACATTGCCATCATAAACTTATTTTCTTCTTTAAGGGAACACAAACTAATATGAACATTAACTAGTACAAACAAAAAACTAAATCCAGATGAAAACTCTCCCTTGACACATCTGACTTTGTAATTTCGTGACGTGTTCTGTCCTGGCAGATTACGGGCTGAGGATGTATCGCAGGGACGATGGGGCAGAGCCTCTTTCCAGCTATCAGCAGAAGCTCCTGGAGGTGTACATGCCGCCTGAGTTTCACAGCTCTAACATGGAGCCGACACTGGCTGGAGACGTGTTCAGGTGCCAAATGAAACCTTCTCTTTGGTCACTTTGCACTGATTTAAATTATTTCCCTGAAGACTGTAACGACAGTCAGTGATTAATGTAGACACACACAGCTGACTTTATAACCTCTGTATGTTTTTCCAGTTATTCCATCATTCTGCTGGAGATCGCCACTCGCAGCGACCCTGTCCCTGTAAGGCACAAACTGGCTGCTTCACTGTCCTGTAAATCTGCGTAAAACCCCTTTCAGACTTGACTCCTATCCAGGAATTTACCTGCTATTTCGTGTCTAAGCCTCATGGCTGAACAAAGCCCAGAGTCACGTAACCAGCAGTATCACCAGCGGGTTCACCTGGTTGGACCAAGTCAAATACATTCTGACCAGCTACATCTGAACCACAATAGTAAAAGTTTCCAGTACCGGCACACTCAGGATGACTACACTGCTACATTACAATGCTTTGCTGTTGCTAACACCGGCTCCTCTCTTCATTCACTCTCTAGCTCGCTCGACCACCACTGAAATTTGGGCACAAATACTTGTACAAAGTGTTTTTTTGAACGGTTAAAGGGAAGGTACGATTTAGCAGCGTGAGCTAACGCAGACTGGCTGGAGACGGCCGACATGGAAATCAGAGACCTGCTTATCGTGCAGAACAGGGAACAAGGTAAACAGTAAAGGGCAGATGTTGGACATCGTGTGAATGTTGTGGCTGTACCCTGCTATGTTTGAACAAAGGCTTCTGGGAACTTTGCACACAGCAGCTCTAAGTCTGAACAGCAAAAATCAGCTACTGCTACACAGCTACACGTAGCCCACAAGTTCCTGGGTACCATGTCTGAAAGGGGCTTGATTTATTGAGTGTCTAGTGGTTAAATGAGCAACAAATAAATAGACTAACACTTTGCAGGCGGAGGAGTCTAATCTGGAGTGTGCCTGGTGTCCTCCCTTACCTGAGCTGATCTCCAGTAAAGCAGACAACACCTGCCCCTGTCCTGCTGACTATGTAGAGGTTTGTCCTCTAATTCTGTTAGCTTGAAGGCTGTTTGTCTTTTTGTGGGAGGTGCTGCTTGAATTTTAACAGTGAGATGACACATGCATCATTTTTTCTTGCAAAGCATAGTTGACTCTCTGCAGAGCCATAAATCCAATTTGTGGGCTCTAAGGATTTGCTAAACAGGAGCTGTGTTCTGTTTTGTTAAGACACTGAAGAAAAGTGTGTGTATTATGTGTAAAACCTCAACAGCACATCAGTGTCCATGAAAAGAATGAATGTTACTCTTCTTCATGATCACAGTCACCAGGACTCTCCCTCTGCTTTATTTATATAGCTCCCCCATGTGTTTCCCCGTAGCTGATCCGGCGATGCCGCTCTCATAATCCCACCCACCGACCCACCTTTGAACAAATCAAGAAGTTTGTTCATCGAATCAACCCGATCAAAGTCAGCCCAGTGGACATGATGATGAACCTGGTAATGACCTCATCAGACACACAGCACATGTCAGACTAACTACCCCCCCTGAGTAAAATGCAGAGCTCTGGGTGGACCAGTACAGGTCAGTCGTTAGCTCTGCGCTGGGCCAACGGGTACAGTGACCATTTTAATGTCGTTCTGTTTTTTTTTTTTCTTTTTTGTCTCTGCTGTGTCGTATCACATTAACTTCTTCCAAATCACAGCTCATGCTGATCTAAATCATTTCAGATGGAGAAGTACAGTAAACATCTGGAGGTGCTGGTGGCCGAGCGAACTCAAGACCTGATGCTGGAGAAGCAGAAGACTGACCGGCTGCTCTACAGTACGACACACGGTGCACACACCTGTTCACACATCAGACCTGCAACACCAAATAATAATAATCATCATCAGCTTTATTTATATAGCACACTTAACACAGCAACAGCTGACCAAAGTGCTGAACAATAATCGATTAGTTCACTGTATATCATTTCACTGGTTTGATTATTTAACAATAATCTCCTTCAGTTTTGTCTTGCAGGTGAAGATATTGCCATAAGGTTGTTTCCAAGTTCGTAAACAACAATCTGCCAGTAAACATTCATTCATATACAGGGGACAGTTAACAGCACCACCCGGAGAACAGGCTGAACTGGATCAATTCATTTTCTTTTGACGGTTTTCTACAAATTAGGTTAAAATGTGGCTACGTCTAGATGGAAACCCGACTCGAGTGTAGCTACAGGATGCTGCCGTTTGTATCACAGCAAAGTTACAGGGTACATCTGCGTTTGTGTTGCAGGTATGCTCCCTAAACAAGTAGCTGACGACCTGCGACAGGGGAAGCCAATGCAGGCTCAGAGCTACGTCAGCGCCACCGTCTTCTTCAGGTAGTGTCATGTATTGGTTTGTGGGGCTTTGACGATGAGCTGTGTGGTACCATAAGATTAATCCAAACAGTTAATTTGGAAAATGCTTTAACAGTAAAAACATGAAAGATTCATCCAATCCAAGTACAATATTCAGGTATTTCCATTTTGGGCTACTTTATACGTCCACTCCACTATAAATCACAGGCAAATGTACTTTTACTGCACTACTTTTTGAGCACCTTAGTTACTAGTTACATTTAAGACTAAACGGCTAAAAACTAACATGACTTAATAAAATATAACACACATGTAGTTTGGTCTCCTCCTCATGTCTGTCCCACCAGAAAAGACCATGTCAACGTCTCACGTGATTTCATTTAAACAAGAGGCAACACTGGACAACATCACACACACACAGACACACACACACACACACACCAAAGAGCAGAGCCAAGTCCAGACCCTGAAAACAGATCTGTGCATCAAACCTTTGTTTGACCGTCCGACTCAGATTTAGCGACACGTGGAATAAAAACCACCTGGATTACCGGAGCTCCCTGAACATAAAGTTAAAACCCGGGTCACCTCCAGCAGCTCTGACGGTGTCGATCGTACAGATTTCTGTACCAGAATCCTTTTGAATGCTTTCAGTGAATGTAGCTGATAATATCTTTAGTGTCTTATTAGTACATTGTGGTCCTTCTACTGGGGTAAAGTACGGCTGTACTTGTTGTGTGTGCAGCGACATCGTGGGCTTCACCCAGCTGTCCAGCAGCAGCACTCCCTACCAGGTC
>NW_018128154.1:415949-417665 GCF_001952655.1 Monopterus albus
ACACGACGTTCGATGACATCATCGACAACCATGACGTCTACAAGGTGGAGACGATCGGAGATGCCTGTGAGTGACACACATGCACGTTTGTACTTGTATGTCTGTCTCTGAAGGACCGGCTGCTCGGCCCCAGGCTCAGGGGGCCTCACAGAGATAAATGTACACTACGACTGTCTCACTGGTTTAAGGCCGCCGGGTCCACACAGCAAACAGGGTAGACACCACTAGGTACAACAGTTAAACAGCAGCACTAACTAAAACCTCCCAGAGACGCCGATCTAAAGGCGTTTCAACACAAACTAAAGGTGCCAAGCTTCACACAAGGACTGTCTGTTGTCTGCAGACATGGTGGTGTCTGGCGTGCCCCGGGAGAACGGGATCCTCCACGCCTCCGAGATCGCCAGCATGGCTCTGGACCTGGTGGGCGTCTGTCGCACCTTCAGGATCCCGCACAAACCCAGCACACAGCTGCAGATACGAGCCGGGATACACTCCGGTATTTACACGCTCACACACAAACACAGCAGGTGCTGAAGGCCTTTTAGACAAAGCTGTCACTAAACCTGCTTTGGCCCCACTTCTGTCCGTGTAGGTCCGGTGGTAGCGGGGGTTGTGGGGACGAAGATGCCTCGTTACTGTCTGTTTGGAGACACGGTCAACACGGCGTCCAGGATGGAGTCCAACAGCCTTGGTAACACACTGCTAGCACAGAAACACCTGCACCTTTGTTTGCACTGCTGAGGGATAATGTCTATTATCTTTATAATTATCTTTATTATGATCCTCTAATACGGCACCACCGAAAAACTACGTTTCATTAACACTACACTGGAATATAAACAGTAGGCAAGAGCACAAAGTCGGTGCTGCCGAAGCAAAGAGCGACACCACAGAATTTAACCTGCATTTTATAAAGCTTGCGGATGAAAAGGAAGAAGCAGAAGGGAAGTGGCGCACAACGCTGAAACGGCCAGAGGCCTGAACTGGAGGAACGGGTCCACAAACAGCGACCGACAGCACAGTTATGTATCCGAGCCCAGGGATTACATACGTCCTTCTACTCTCAGTAAAAGCTGCGACTATGACACGACTAATAACCCAGAAAGTCTTTTAGTGTTTTCCTAGACCTGAACAGAAACCAGAGGAAGTTGTAAAACGATCACAAAGTGGTGGACTGTTCCTTTATAAACCTGCCTTGTTCACACCAAGTCGGTGTCTTTGCAGCCCTGAAGATCCAGTGCAGCTCCAGCACCTTCTACCTGCTGGAGGAGGTCGGTGGCTACACGCTGGACTGCAGAGGGACGCTGCAGGTCAAGGTGAGCCGCTCACTGCCGCCACAGCTCAGCTCTGTTGGACACTGGGAGCTGTCCAGTAACACCCTGGCTCTGTCCCATCTCTGACAGGGGAAGGGTGACATGGTGACTTACTGGCTGGAAGGGAAGAAGACGTCTAAGGCGTCCAAGGACGTTGGGCCCGATGCCACGACGACCAAACGAGTCACCATGGAAACAGAGGAGGAGCAAGAGCTGTACTCGTCCATGCCGGGGTTTCTGAACAGCGACCTGCTCCTGAACCCGGCCTGACCCCCAGACCTTGAGTCAGACCTGCTCCTGAACCAGGCCTGACCCCCAGACTCTGAGAGTCAGACCTGCTCCTGAACCCGGCCTGACCCCCAGACTCTGAGTCAGACCTGGTCCTGGACCCGGCCTGGCACAC
>NW_018128154.1:418313-427795 GCF_001952655.1 Monopterus albus
ACTCTGAGTCAGACCTGGTCCTGGACCCGGCCTGACCCTCAGACTCTGTGTCCATCATTTCCTGTCACTCTCCTGCTGCCATCAGTGTCTGTGCAGCCTGAAACTGTGTCAATAATCTGCTGGACAGTAACATTCAGTAAATAAAAAGGTTTGATGTGAAACACAGACCTGCTGCCACGTGTTGGACTGTGAGCACAGACTACAGCCATAGTTTACCAGTTTATAAATAAAATAACTAAATACTAAACCAGAAGATGGCGTCCATTTACACTGAAGAGTGGAGTGGCTTGTTGTCCCGGCTGTACCAACGTTTTACACAGAACACTTCCTGTTAGTGCAGTAGGTTCTGACAGACCCTGAAATGGAATAAAATACTCCAGATGTAAAATCAAACCCAAAAATAGGATGAGAAGTGTTTCCACTGTCCAACAAGTGACGCAGATCGGTAGTGTTATGTTTGATCACAGGAACAAATGAAATTCACAGCTACACATTCAAACAACTCAGCTTTAATGTGAAAGGTGCGTCACAGGAAACTGGTCCAGACTTTTTGTTGTGATGCTGAAATAAAACGACCAACCCACCAATTCAGACAAACCAGTTTCTTTAACCTTTGTTTGCCATGTTGTGTTTGTATGATTTAGTCCAGATATCCTGTATTGTTCATGTAAACCCTCCTGATTCAGTTTTATTAGATCACTCCTGTGTTTTCACTTGGTTGTAATCACCAATCAAATAACCCCATAATTTCATCTCTCTGTAAACGTCTGTGGCCAGTGTTTGTTGCTTTTTGATGTGCTTTACAAATAAACTGGGCTAGCACGCTGTCCGCTGTGTGGCTGCGTTGTGTTGGGCTTTTCCTGTGGGGGAACTGGGACTCGTGGGCTCAGTGTTCACACTGGACCAAAGATGTTAGTGTGAAACCAGCTGCTCTGATTCTTCAGCTTCGTGTCTGTGGGACCACGTCTGAGGTGGTTTAATTTCACAGTTCGGCACCGAGTCCTTGTTTCACCAAGAGCGTGGACGTGACCGACAGAGCGCCGAGGGCTGCAGCACGGAGGCCAGTGTTTGTGTTGTAGGGCTCATCTGCATGACAGCACTGAACACAAGCACAGCTGCAAAAGGCAGCTCGCTTCTCCTTTTCACACACACGGCTCGGGTGCACGTATAAAGGCTTAAACAGAGGATGTCCAAAGACTCCACAAACAGTTCAGTGTGCACGGCTCCGTTCAGTGCACTCTCCTCATCCAGCACTTTGATTCTGAGACTGTTTCCTCCACCACAACGTTTTAGAGAAAGGCCTTTCATTTCAACGTCTGCCTGTGAACACAGGGTCTTACGGAACAGCTGGAGGGACGTAAAGAGAGAGAGTAAACAAACGGGTTGTCATAGTCGATGACGTCGCTGTGAGCACGAGGGCTGTGGAATAGCTTCTAGTCTTTATGTCCTGCTTCATGTGTAACATTTGCTTCTACTCATTTTTCTCCATCTTCTGGTTTTACATCGGATTAAAAACTGTGCTCAGTTCGTTTTCTGGGTGAATATGTGGTTAAGCAGTTTACCAAAACCAAATGTCTGACAAAAAGTAATCACAGAGAAACTAACCTTCACATTTGGTGTCAGAGTCTCTGCATCACGCTGCTGACCTCTGGACTGTGCCACCACTACCTACACTGTGAATCACACTGCTCAGAACTGTTGGATTTACATTATAATGGGATTAGTTTGAGTTTGTGACCTTTATTACTTATTGACTTTGCACTGTGAGGCCTAAACATCCTCCAGGAATAATGAAGGCCCTGCCTGTCAGCGTGCAGCATGTCACATAGTAAGGCTATTGACAGTGACCTCCTCTTGGAGGAGCAGGTCTGACTCCAGTAACAAACCCAGACAGACCTTTAACAAACTGTTCTCCAGTAACAAACCCAGACAGACCTTTCTGGGACACGGTACATTAATGGATGCATGAAAAGGTTCAGCCAACGCCAAACACACAACTCTCAGCACGCAGTAGTACCAGGTAGGGTCACACACAAGACTACGATTAAACTACTGCTGCCAGGAGGGTTTTGTTCAGCTGTGTCCCACTTTCTATAACAGACTGGAGCGTTATTAACTGGAACCCCCTCCCCACCCACACCCCTGGGAGGAGAAAGGCCCTGGGGCCCCAAACCCGGCGCGGGGTGACAGAAGATGAGCAGATGGAAACACGAGTTTTAATTACAGATGAGAGAACAAATGTGTCTGAAGTGTTTTTTGTCAACTAGAAGAGTACTCACCTCTCTTGCTCTCTCTCATTCTCTCTTTAGCTCGCTCGCCCTCTCTCGCCCCAGTTGCCCATTCTGTTGAGAGCATTTCCATATCTGAGGACGCACACATCAAAGACAGCGTTACAGAAAAGCCTGTGTGTCTCAGCTGTTAGTTACTGAATACATCAGTGGACACACAATGAACTTGTGTGTTTCCATTCACAGATGATGAAGGCTACGTCCATCCAGCCATCGCTGGTGCAGAACAAACCCGGTGCACAGAAAGGGAGTCTCTACTCCTGCCGAGCCTTCGTTTCTCAGTCACAGTGAATGAAATGAGACTTTTCATACTGATCAACTGAGAAAACAACTTTTTATTGTCAACATAAAGCAACTAGACAAACACAAATATAAAACAATCCATTAAATGCACATAATTCTATTATCTTTTTTTTTTTATTGCAGCTTGAAAAATAAAACCATTTCCAGGACAATTCAGTTGGAGCATGTGGTCGCGGTGGAGGCTGCTGTTCAGCTGGACTGGGCTGTACTGAGAGACGTTGCTGGTATTTTGTCCATCGGCAGTAACAGCTCTCGCTGAATAGCAGCCGTGGGTTAGGAGAGGAGTTAAACCATAAAACCAGTCAGTGACTTCATGTTTGCAGGTGGTGGTGATGAACACGAACCAGAACGGGTCTAAAAGACAATAGTTCACACACACACTGAACCAAACTAGGGGTATGAAACATGCTTCATGTTCTCATCCGGTCCCTTTGGTGCAAACTGGACCTCAACCTTTAGTCCTAACACCAACAAAAGAAACATTCCTGTTGTGCCCAAACCCAACCGAGGTGCCACTGTTTCTGTTCAGACCCCGTCAAGCTGGAAGCTTCTGGAGGCGCGAGGTGTTAACAGTACGGTCCTGGTCTCTACAGGTCTGTCTGGTCTCAGTCTGTACGAGGTTTCCACCCCAGGAAGACAGGTTTAAAGAGTCCATGAGCCTGAGACTGGAAAAGGACAATAGACAGGAGACAAAGACAGAGAGCAGCAGTGAGAGAGGACAACAAACAGAAAACCAAGATTCCTGCCAAAACATTAGCAACAATCTATCGGCCAAAAAAGATGTTTTTATACCATAAACATCTTAATGTGGATCCTTGAGATTTATTTATTTAGGAACTGTGACAAAGACACAAGCAGAGCAGAACATTTCACCATGCACATTTAAAACCCCTCAGCGCCCTCTGGTGGACGAGCTCTGTAACAGAGACCCTGTTTCTAACCAATGTCAGACATGTCTTGTTACTTTCTGCCAAACATTAACACCAACACAGACAGGTGACAAGTTATAAGAGAACCCTCAGCAAGTGAGTGGTCTCCTCTAGGAGCACTAGAGTACAACAGTACAAGGACAAATACTGTCCACAATCCTAAGTCTAGCTGCTTCACAAACACTGACCCGTTTTGCTGGTCCAGTTGCCATCAGCCTTGCCGGAGGACGGCGGTCTTCTGTTCCAGCAGCCACTGAGCAGCGACCCAGCTGGCGTAGATCACATAAGACCAGGTTAGGGTCAACTGTAATGCTAGTCTTAATATTTGTCTTAATGTGTAAGGTTATGTCCAATTGTTTAGATACACACCACGAAAACAACAGTCACGCACCTTGACTTTTCCTCATGTTTTGGCTAAACGATAGAGCAGCTGCAAAGCTTGCTTATAGAGTGGCGTCACGGTTTGACGCCCCTTGTAGCATGGGCCAGCCCAAAAATGATTAATATTATATAGGTTGTGGGGTCCAGACATCTTCCAGTTTTTTCTGCTGCCTGCAGGCAGAGGAGGGCTAACGCACTCATCTTAATCTAATCCAATCCAATCATTTAGTCATTTTGATTTCTTTATCTACGGAATATAAAACAAACTGTATATAACATACCTTAAAAATAACTGTAAAAACTGTCATTTATAATTACAGCACAAATGACAAGATTACAATTCAGAAGTGAAGAATTTCTCAGTAGCTCAGTTACACTGAATGCTTTCTTTTCCTTGAATTTAAAGTGTCAATAAATGAATCATGAAAAATGCTCACATTTAGATGAGATTCCTCCTTGCTCTTCCTTAATTGTTTAATTGCGGTCGGTAGAAGCACAATACCGCCACCGTCTGTTACGGAGGGTTGACCGCAGTTTGAATTACTCTATAATAGAGAGTAATATTCTAACAATATATTAAAACAATTGCAGCTGCTGTCCTGGGGTCTGTGCAGTTTTCTGTTCATCCTGTGGAGCTCATTGTTATGCAGCGTATAAGTTTATTAAGTTGCACGTTTTGTTTGGTTTTTATGTGTTTTGTATTTCTTATATTTCTTTCTCTATTTCGGTTCTGTACCGGAAACAAATTCCTTGTGTGTAACATAAAGGTGATTATCCTTATGCAACATTATGAATGGCATTTGTTTTTGTATATTGATATAGTTTTGTTTTGAATACAATTAGTCCCATAAGTTTTATTTTGTCGGAACTACTTCCGGTCCTTTGATGAGAGAGAAGACACTTAAAACGTTAATTTAAGTTTATGTTTGAGTTTTACTACCAGCCAACGTGGTATGTCTCATTTTTGATTATGAATTTATTGTTGCACCGTGTCTATGCGATGTGAAGTGACGTGGTTGTTTATTTCCGTTGTATTTACCTTGTTTGTTAGTTCTACGGTGTTTGGTGTATAAAGGAAGAACACATTAAACATCAGTGAAAAGAAACTCCTGTCCTCGCGTGTGACTGAGGCCGACATAACAATAGACTCTACCCTTCGAAACGACAGTCACACCTAAAACAGCCACTAGAACCTGACTGTGTTGTCATGGAGCGGCGGGACCGTGAGGGGCCCAGCACGGCGAAACCGACCGTTACCATGACAACGATATGTCTAGAACGACGAGGTCTCACTCCGCTTCATTTTTCAGGAGCAACAAACATCCTGTGTGTCTGTTCAGATTGGAGTTGGCGTGGATAGATTACTGAACGAGCCCCTCGGGAACCGTGAAGGGACTGTTAACCCTTCTGTTGAAATGTCAATCAAATGACTACAAAACCAAATTTTTAAAAGGCACAACATGAGCAAAGAATAAATACAAAACCATTCAAGAGAGACACAAAATGACTTAAATGCAACACCCAAATGACAGCAGAAAGACCACAAAAACATAGCAAGTAACACAAAAGAACTACAAGGAGATCTGAAACAAACAAAACATGCAGGCACAAAGTATGTAAGAATAGGTGCAAAAATAACTGCAAGGAGACACAAAGCAATTACAATTTAACATAAACTAGCTAAAAACAACTACAAAGTGACAAACTACAAAAGAGACAAACTTGGTACACAGGTGGCTCAATCTGTGTGTCTTCCTCCTATAAAGATTGTCAAGGCACCATTTCCCTGCGTACATTCCTTTTGTGTTTGTCTAAAAAGTTGTTTAAATCTTTTAGATCTCACTTTACAGACTGTGGTCATTCAGAATGGATAACCTTAGCTGACTGTAACTAGCTTATAGCAGACCCAGAGATCCCGTCTATGAGAACAACAGCCATAAAAACGACTGCACCCTGATCTCAGTTCTTGGTTCAGGAGCTAATGCTACCTAGCAGTTGTTGGCAGATAATACAAACACTGCAGATGAGTCTGTTTCTGTCCTGTCTGTGCTCAAACTGAATAATAAAGTGGACCTTTGGACATAGGTGAAGCATCCGCTGCTGTATGTAGGGGTAATATTTATGCATTTTTTAAATTAAATAATAGATGTAGACACCCTCTGCCCAGTGTTTGATTGTTTGTTGTTGTTTGTTGCTTTTCTTTTCTCTCTCCTCTATCCACTCACTCCAACTGATTGAGGAAGAAGGCCACCCACCAAGAGCCGGGGTCTGTCAGAGGTTTCTTCTGTTAAAAGGAGTTTTTCCTCCACATTGTCGCCAAGTGCTGCTCAGAGGTGTTTGTTGGATTTGCCTCCATTATGATAATAATAATAATAGTAGTAGTAGTAAGGTCTAAACCAGGGGTGGGCAAACCTTTTGGCTCAGGGGCCACATTGACTTTTAAAATTTGACAGACGGGCCGGGCCAGCACCAGATGCATACATATCAAACATAAACATATAAAAGGCATTACAGTGTTAATACTTACATTCACTTTTAGTGGGAACAGTGTTGTTGATCACCCTTTTTTGCCAGTGCATCGGGTAGAGCCAAACAACACCAGCATCCTCTGTGCCATCTTCTGGATGTTTGGAAATTTGGCTGCACTTAATGAAGCATAAAACTCATCCAGTTTAAGAGAGTTGAACTTCTCCTTTAAGACGGTGTCACATTGGAGATCAATCAGTTCCAACTGCAACTCCTGTGGCGCCGTTTCAGGGTCTTGTGTGAAGGGACATGACACCAGATGAAGTGACTTGTCAATTTTTCCAAAATCAGAGAACTGACGGCAGAATTCTCCGTGCAGGTCGTCCAGTGATTTCCTGTATTTGTTCACATGTCGAGGGGCCTCTTTCAGCGTAGCCAGTGTGGAGAAATGAGTAGATGACTTATTTGACATTTGCTTTGAGAATAAAGCTAGCTTGGTTTTGAAGGCTCTGATGTATGTGAACATTTCATGCTCGAATAAAGTTGACGAGTTTTACAACTGTCTTCACTACGTGGTCAAGATGCAATACAGATTTACACAGTGCTTCCTGGTGGATTACGCAGTGTAGGAAAATGACCTCCTGCTTAGGGTTGTCCTCTTTCACCCTCCCCTCAATTCTTTTGAGCAGCCAGACATTTTTTCCAGTCAGATTTAGCGATCCATCTGTGGTAACGTTGGCCAGCGTACTCCAAGGTAGCTTGTGCCTCTCAATGACCCCCGACACTCTGTCATACAAGTCCTCTTCCCGCGTTTTCCCCTTTAGGGATTCCAAGGCCAAAAACTCCTCTGTTAACTCAAAATTGTCATTAATCCCTCTGATAAAAATTAAAAGCTGAGCGGTGTCCTTTATGTCATTACTTTCGTCCAGTGCCAAGGAATATAATGTAAATGACTCCACTTTTTTGTTTAGCTTGCTAGCCAAGTCTTCGTCAATTAGCTCAACACAGCGAGTCACTGTCCTGCTAATTTTTTCAAATTTGTTCTTGCTCTCAGGACACAAGATACCTGCTGTCTCTACCATGCACTCTTTGAGAAACTCCCCTTCAGAGAAAGGCTTGCTGGTCTTTGCTAATTTGAATGCCAGCAAATAACCTGCCTTCCTGCTTGATTCTTGGATGGCAGTTTGTCAGATAAAGGTGTTTTGCTGAGCCTGCAGTTCTTGCGTTGACTGGTTGTTAGCATAATTAGCATGCTTGGTAGAAAAGTGACGGCTGATGTTGTATTCCATTAAAACCGCAACGGTTTCTTGGCAAATAAGACATACAGCCTTTGACTGGACTTCAGTAAAAAATATTTAGTTGTCCATTCCTTATTGAACACTCGGCACTCACTGTCGACTTTTCTTTGGCCCACTCATTGTTGCAGATGGGTTCAGAGCAGTACCAGAGTAATAACTGAGAGTAGCCCTGGCTCCGCAAAATCAAGTCAATGTATCACCGCTCCTAATGCGCCACCTGGTGGAACGCCAGGCATTACAGGACAAGGTCAAATGAATGCAGTCATAATTATGACATGATTTGATTTGGGCAATCCTGTACCAACCTTCTGTGGGCCGGATTAAAAGGACCAATGGGCCAGATGTGGCCCGCGGGCCGTAGTTTGCCCACCCCTGGTCTAAACCTTACTCTGTAAAGTATCCCGAGATGACTTTTGTTGTGATTTGATGCTGTACAAATAAAACTGAACTGAATCTATGTAGTGTATATGCCTATGATGGATAATGAGCGTGATGCTCCCAAAATGGTGCACTTTCCCAAAATTCAACACAGTGTGATGACAACTTCACATTATCTATAAGTTTAGAAGATGTGAAGACCCATTGTCTCATAAGCTGTCCATAGAGATGAGTGGATGTTTAACAGTGGTACTTAAACACAATTCTGAGGTAGCTACTTGTACATGAGTGCTTTCATTTTTTCTTACTTTATGTTCCACCTTTCAGAGATAAATGTCGTACGTTTTATTAAGCTTTTCAAACTAAGTACAAGACCAGGGTATCGTAATAAGAGTTAGTAAGTCGTAATAACGTGATAAGCTCCTCCAACATTTTGACCTCTGGTTGATTGCAGTACGCTTCTGTAACAGACGATCTTTGGCACAAAAAAAGAGGACATTTCACTTCCCATCATGCACCACGGGACCGTTCTCAATCCTGCTGTGTGTAGCTGCTTTTTGGATGGTAGCACTCGATAATGTGTGTGTTATTAACGGGACTTTCGGTTTAAACGGATCAGAATAGCGAAGCTTGGCAGACTGATACCGTGGCTGACGGTGGATGCCGCTCACGGTGCGGAGTTCACCCCGGAGGAGGAGGAAAAACCTGGATGAGAAGCTGTCTGAACAACCCGGGGAGTGCACTTCTGCTCAGGTCAGAAGGCTAACGTGTTAGCATGCTAACAGAATCGTTTGTCAGCACCAGGATGCATTAACCACCACAGTAAAGCAAGTATTTACCGTGTTCGTCGCTCTTTACCATTTTCATATAAAATATCGATAAACGTTTATAATGTGCGCAGATAAGACAACATTTAATGCTACCGGTTCGCTGAATGCTAGTGTTAGCATATGCTAGGCTAATAGCAGCTAGTAATGTCAGTAGTGTGGTGTCGATTTCTCCTGTGTTATGGGTAAGAGCCAAGTCAAAATAGAGAAAATTAGAGCTTAAATCTGGAGTTTTTAAATTTACAGTAAATACAGCTTAGCTCTCTTTTAGCTTCTTTTGTTGCACCAGTGATCTAAAATCAAAAGCCATCGCTAGACACATGATGTACACAAAACTACAATGCTGTAATTGTTGTTCTGTATCACCAGGTATAGCACTTAATTAATAACTAGCAGCTCATGTTTTCAAGATTAAGATTTCATTAAACACTGGTCTAACACAATAAGGAAGTAATTATAAAAATCCAAACTCAAAAAGAGGAAGAAGAATGTACAGCTGGCTGCTGAATGGTTACAAATGATTTAAGTGACGCTTTATTCTCATTTCGTTTTGCAACATGTTTTCTGCTTCCTGGGCATTCAGGCGATGGCGCCCACACGGATGAAACTGCG
>NW_018128154.1:427873-431404 GCF_001952655.1 Monopterus albus
TCGCAGCAGTAGGAGAAGAAACACGGGCAACATTTTGACCACAGCTGCTGCCACCTCCTCCTCGTCTCCTCCCACCTCCTCTGCTTCTGCGCGGGCGGTGGTGACAGCCGAGGAGACGTCACCTGACTCCAAGTGTCCAATTTGCCTGGACCGCTTCAACAACCTGGCATACCTGGACCGTTGCCTGCACCGCTTCTGCTTCCCCTGCATCCAAGAGTGGTCACACAACAAGGCTGAGTGTCCACTCTGTAAGCAGCCCTTCACCTCCATCCTGCACTCGGTCCGCGCTGAAGATGACTTCAAGGAGTACACGTTGCGGCCTGCGCCAGCCAGCAACAGCATTGCCGCCACAGTTGCGATGGTGGCTGCGATGGCGTCGGCAGCCAGGAGTGACCATCAGATGAGGCTGACACTGAGGAGGCATAGAGCAGAAGACAGTGGAGAGACAAACACAAGGAGACGGAGGAGGGAGAGAGGAGGAAGAGGAATCGGAAACAGGAGCGCTGGGGAGAGGATAGGGGGGTTGGAGTGGTTCCTTGATTCTCATCTTCTTCCTCTCCCTCATCTTCCTCATCATCCTGCCATCTCTCCCGTCATCACAGAAGACAGCGATGAGGCAGAGGAACTGACGCAGCAGAGGATGACGGGCCCGGCAGATCTGGAGGAGCGTGGTGTGATATTTGAGGGACTGACGGGACTCGGGGGGGCAGTGGTGCCTGTGGCCCCCAATGATCGGGCATTACGCCGACTGATGATTCGTTTGGCGGCGAGGCAGCGGCTGCAGCGAGAGGGTGGTACGGTGCGACGGCTGAGGGAGAGGGAGATGGTGACCTTCCGACGTGCCCTCTACCGCTGCGGCATACGAGTTCGTGGCATTGCTGGGGTCAACGGTAACCAGGGGCAGCAGCAGTCCGACATCACTGCAGAGAGCTTTCGTCAAAACCCTGCACAGCTGAACAGACTCCGCCCCTGGCTGCGGCGGGAGCTTACGGTGCTCTATGGCGCACACGGCATGCTGGTTGACATTGTACAGCGCATCATCACGGCAGCCCGCCCGTCACGGCCTGGAAGACACACCCACCATAGAAGAAGAGCTGCGACCATTCCTGTTGGCTCGCACAGACCACTTCCTGCATGAACTGATCAGCTTCGCCCGCTCACCGCTCACCCTGGACAACTATGACCTGCAGGCAGTGTATGAACCGTTGGCTACTGCCCTGGAGCTGGACGGGATGAGCACCTCTGACAGCAGCTCTGTCATTGCCATATCAGAGGGGGAGGAAGAGGAGAGGCAGGCAGAGATAAGATCAGAGGAGAGGCTGCAGGCGGCGGGAAGCGTTAATGACAATGTCATCCAACCAGGAAGCTGCCTTAGCCTATCAGGCTGGGATGACGAGACACCGGGTCCCTCCTACTCCACCGCTGAGCCATCATGTTCGTTAGCCCCTCTGTCGTTCAGCCCCGCCCCACAGGAGGCAGCCAATGAGGAGGGGGCAGAAAAGCAGGAGGGGGAGGAGGAGTGTCAGATTGTTGGATACAAAAAGCCAATAGCAGAGCGGACTCCTGAGCTGGTGCAGCTCTCCTCTGACACAGAAGAGGGTGAGGAGGAGAAGAAGAAAGAGGAGGAGAAGGCTGAAAAGCTTCATACCATCCCCTCCAACACACCTTGCCACTCTTTCAAACCCACAATTCCTCCGTCCCCATCAAGACAGAGAGGAGCCGGACGAAAGACTGAAGGAGAAACATGGTGAGGCAGGTGGGCGGGGCTCACGTGCACGCTCATGGTCGGACAGCTCAGGAAGAAGCCGGGAGTCTGTGTTCACTCTCAGCCCAAGCGAGCGGCAGCGGGAGAACTGGACAGACAGGAAGCAGTCTGGCAGTGAGGTGGTAAGGGAGAAGAGGAGGAGGAGGAACAGGAGGAGGAGAGGGCGGGAGAGGAGCAGTGACTGGCTGAAGAAGAGTGGCACAATGTACAACCCAAACCGCACTATATATCCTGCTATGCTGCGCCACTGCTCCCACTCCCCTTCACCTTTTCACTCCAGTATCGAGTCCTGCTCGCCACTGCCGCACAGCCCACCCAACTCCAGCTGGGAGTACCACTGCTCCCCTCTCACTTCCTCTGGCTCTTCGCCCTCCTTCTCCTCTCCAGAGCCTTTGCCACCGACTCCCTCCCTGTCCCCTAGCAGCCGCAGCATCCCTCAGCACGGCGAGAAACCCAGCGGAAAGAGGAAGTACAAGAGCCGCCATCTGGACAGCAATGACAAGGACCCCACCTGGAGGCCGAGCAGCAGCCACCACACGGACAAGAGGAGAAGGAAGGGGGAGAAGGAGAGGAGGAGGGGGGACAGAGATGGAGTGAAGAGGAGGGACAGACCCAGGAGGGATGCTCACAGGGACAATGAGAGGTGAGAGCAGGCGCTTCCTGTTTGTGGAATGATCAATCAAATAACAGAAAACTAATCAACACTAGTCTGATTTGATCAGTTCATCGTCTGTGCTCTTATTATCTGCTTGTCCCTGGGTTTGATCATTGTGAGCTGAAGCTGGAACAGCTGACTGAACCCAGATGTTTAAGCTAACCCTCTTGTTTCCTGTTGTTCACTCGTCCGGCAGCAGCAGCAGGAGGTGCCGAGAGGACCGGAGTCCCAGCGTGGAAATCATCTATGAGGGCACCATCTCCTCCGACACGACGCACACTCCCGCCCACAAACGCCACAGGAAACGCCACCGCACGACACAGCACAACAGGTACATCGTGCAGCGGTCAAACATGAAAAATACTCATGATGGAAACCGGTGTCCCCAGTAGGATTGATCTTCATTCCACCAGCTGTAGTAACTTTATGAAACATTATATGCCATTAAGACGCAGTAATTGTTTGGTAGACTACTGCTAGTACTACATTACTACTTTTAACCTGCTGTATCGTATTGTTCTGAGGAGCTCAACTAACCAAGAACATCAGTGGAATATATCTGACAGTCAGACATTTGGTGGTTACACTTCATTCTGAAATAACTAGTCAAGTTAAAAACCTAACTGTTCTGATAAAAAGTGAGTTGTTAGTCATTTATTAAGCATGTTTATCTGTTTTTGTAGCATTGTGAACAGAATATCAGGGGCCTGTTGGCCAGTACACGAGTATTTGACATTTTTATACTGCGTGATTAGTCTAACAATGACTCATTAACCTATAATTATTGATACCGTGGTTAGTCATAGGCTCAACTGAGTTGATATGACCATGTTTAGAAAATGTGACGTAACACTAAACTAGGTTTAAATCCAGTTTACTCGGGACGTTAGTTTTCTCTGTGAGCTTTGTTGTCTTTGTAATCAAGCACAGTTTAGCATGAACTCGGATCACTCTGCAGCGGAGATGTGTTGTTTTCTGGTGACTTTAGCAGGACCAACACACTCCAGCTGTCAAATAATCCGTAAGTCCACGTCATTTTGTTCTTCGGGGGCTGAATGCCAGACATTCAGGGTTTTCACTGGACAGTTTTAAACTTTATTAAAACTGTCTT
>NW_018128154.1:431657-441824 GCF_001952655.1 Monopterus albus
TAGGCAAACCCCTGGCTGCAGGTCCCATCACCGTAGACAACAGCGACAATAGCGACGTGGATGTGGAAAACGTTGAAGAGAGGGGTTCACTGTTGGGACGTGATGATGTCGATAAAGGACTGTTCTCTAACACGCACAGACCAAACACAGAGCTGGATATGAAGCCAGCTACTAGTGATAATCGAAGAGAAGCGGCGACTGTAGACGGCGGCTCTCAGCCAACCGGAGGAAGTGCTGGTGACTCTGAGGTGTCGACCTCTGACAGCCGCCTACTACAAACCATCCTCCATGACCTGAAAGGAATCGGTGCCCCTCAGTGTGACCTCTCTTTGAACTGTGTGCGCGCTTGTTCACCTGACACCAGAAGAAAGCGTTTCAGGGATCCATGTGAGGTCAGTCGCATGCATTCGAACGAGGATGGCTGGTCGGCTAAGACGAGACATTCCAATCTCAGTTTGCCTGAGGAGCGGCAGCCTAAGGATGTCACAGGCCAAAATCAGGGCTTGGACTTGCTGACATGTCAAACCATCTCACCCCCGACACCGAAGGAGTGCGGAGTCTGTGAGGAAGGCGTGGGCGTCCCTCCTCTCCCGAAACGGGCCAGTCCTGTTCAGACAAACAACAGAAAGCTGCCGCTGTTAAAACACAAAGATGATGAGGGTCCACACCAGCACCCCGTCTCTCCCGTTGACCTCCACTCACCGCATGCCTCTGACACTGATCCGGGTGGTGCGAATTCACCTGCTGGCTTGAATTCAAATCCTGTTGACCCCCAGTTGGCTGAGTTGCCCAAAGACAACAAGGCTACCCCTCCCATTTCAGCACTGAAGAGATATTTCACTAGCTCTTTGGCACTGACAGGAGCGAAGGTCCCTGCTGACATCCATCATTCCTGTCGTTTATCACCCACTGGATCCCACTCAGATGCTCCCTCTGAAGTTGGAGCATTGACCACTGGCGTCCATTCCACAAGACACAATCCTCTCGATTCTCGTTCTTCTTTGTCTGAAAACAGCCCCACAGGTGCTGACTGTTTACCACGCTCAGGCTGTTTTCATTGTTCAGAGTTGCATTCCGACCATGATAGCACAAAGAAAGCATCCCCTGGTCCCAGGTCTTCATCGGTCAGCGTGCATCCTGTGAATTCTTTATGTTCTGTTGATTTGCACTCTTCCAAAAGTGGCTGCTCCACAGAGAAGGCGCCTCACATGGACTCAACCTCCAGAGGTTGTAGGAATAAGACTCTGAGCCCAGAGACCTCTGGGGTGATACCCACTGAGCTCCATCCTTGCAGCCATGGTTCTGCTGTGGGCATGCCACCTGGTAGTGGTGTTTTCTCAGGAGTCAGTTCGAACAACATATCACCTCCTGCTTTAGGTTCATCCAGAGCCCAGAGCCCCCGCTCACCCAGTAAAAGAGACCACCTGTCAGTCAGAGCTAGCTCAGCTCCCAGCAACAGGGTTTCACCGCCTAACGAACATCCTAGGAGTCTGACGTCTGCCCCTGACCTCCTCTCTTCTAGTGCAGCTTCAGGATTGGCCAACAGCGAGGCCCCGTCAGCAGTCAGCCACGAGCACTGCTCACCTCATGGTCACCCGCCACCCACTGATTTGCATGACAGTCCTGTGCCACCTGTTCAGCTGCCCCCCTCCAGCTGTACCAACGCGACAGTCGATGGACATTTCAACCACACAGCCTCCCCTCCCCCTGAGCACACCGCTGCCTTCCATACACCACACAGAAGATGCAGCTCTCAACCAGAACCTACTGGTGAACCCCCCTCCAAACGTTTCCACCCCACTGACTCAGAACCTCATAAGCACTTTGCTCCCAGCTCCACTCCACAGTTCCCCATTGGCTCCTGCTCAGAACACAGTCTGCCCACTGACTCTCAGGGCAAGTCTCAGCCGCCCCTTGACTTTCACCCAAAACCACCTCAGAAAGACTTTCAGATACACAGGGACAATCACGTGACGCCTTTCCCTCGGTCTGTTGAGAACCGGTGGAGCTCAAACTCCTCTGGTGACACCTGTACAGGCTCTCAGCCGCCTGATGACGAACGCTCAGCCAGCGCTGTTTGGACACACGCTCTGTCACGAAGGACTCATAAATGAAAACAAATGTAAATGTTTTGAGGTATTAATGGGAAAATGTGTGGCATTAAACTCTGTTACTGTTCTTGTTTATAAGGTAACATGCTGATTTAAAAGCCCTGCTCTCTGCCAGGTTCAGAACGCTGTCTGGTTCTGTGGGTCCATATGTGAGGAACATGGCTGAACACCTGTATTTAGTTGTGGTTAGACGTTTTGACAAATCATTATGCAGTCACAAACGCTGACGTACTTTTACTGACATTTTTTAGATATTTATATATTTAATAGGTGAAATCCAAAATGTAGTTTTGGCCCGATGGCACAGAAACTGGTCACATTATGAAAACTGACTCTGAAACAGTCCCTTGTTGTCGAGGGATTAAAAGTCAGCTAATTATTTTAATTCATGGTTGTAATCATGATAATTATTGATAAACTGATGTGTGTCCTTCACTGGTGTCTGTCACCCAAACATCTGCCAACGTGAACTGATGCAGGAGACATCGCACAGGAAGTATCCTTCAAAATAAGATTGGAGTGTGTCGGTGTTTGCACCTTCTGTAGGAAAACCTCATGTCTTAAAGGTTCCTCAATAAAGGTTTGGTCAGAAAGCGAAGCAGTGTTTTGGTACCTCGAGTGTCCCATAACCTTCAGACCACACTGATACGACAAAGACAGACTTTATAAGTTGTAACTGACGCCAATAACTCTTTTACTTAATGAGGAGTGATTTGTGGGGTTGCCAGGTTGTTAGAGCCCCGAGTAACCGATGTTCACCTTCCTCCACCAGGACACGTCCTTGGTTCATCAACTATAACGAACCACGTTACTTCTGAAGAACCGCGGGCTGGAGCTGAAACCATCAATCGATTATTTGATTGACAGATATATTGATGAACTGAATGTACCTGTGACTGTTCGTTGGACAAAAAAACCATTTGAAGGCTGCACCTTTTAAAAACTAGATAATTAATAATAGATTTGGGATGTAATTCTTTAACTGTTTAATAGATTTGGGATGTAATTCTTTAACTAATGTTTATAACTCGACTTTATGGGTGGAAAGTGTGAAGTGACATTTATGACCAATAATAAACAGGATTCACAACCTGGCAACACGTTAATGCTACCAATGGTGTAAAAGTGACCTATGAAGCATTAGTGAATGGCATTAACACGACTACCAGTCTTAACCTTTAAGGTTAGGGACTCTTACGTGAACGACAGTGACCTTCTCTCTAACGTTACCAAGTTGTTTCCTGTATCAAATCCTATTTTCAGATCCATGTTGTGGAGCAACAAAAATAACTTGGAACAACTCGGCAGCAGTGTTGTCTTTGCCATTCACGGAGTCAAATTTAACAACTTTATTACTACGCAAAGTGACATTTAGTTTGTGTTTCACCGTCATACCAGGTAATAAGTATAATGGAAAACCAGAAGGGATGATGTGGCCTAGACATATTATTATGTTACATTACAAAGAAACACATTTTAGCTTTCTATTTCAATTCATTTATAATTATTATTAAATAAAGGAATCATACCTGGCTCCAACATGCTGTGAGACCAGTGCCAAGTCCTGATGCTGGTCCAGAAGTGAGAGTAGGATGAGAGAGAAGGCTGGAAACGGTACCAAAACAATAATGAGACAGGAAATGATTAAAGTGGATTAACCACAGTGCAGCCAAGAGAACATGTCTAAACTCCTTTAAAATATTTATCCCATGCTTTGTAAGGCCTTTCAAAACCTGCAGACACTGTGTTTGTAGTATAGTGCAAACACTGCTGAGCAACTTCAACACGCACCAAGTTCATTTTGAAAACGGCTCAAAGTGCAGTTTGCGTTTCTCACCACCAGATGGAGCCAGAGGAATCCTCAAGCTGAAGCCTTCACTTGTTTTTTACTCTTCTTCCCCTCCTCTTCCTCCTCTTCCTACCTCTACATCCTTCACTTTCTCACTCCTGGCCTCCAACTCTTCTTCTGTCGTCCTCAGAGGAAACAACTAAGAGGGCTAATGAGTGTCGGGGGAGCCGGCGACAGCCACGGAGGCTCTCCTGCACTAATTAAGATGATCAGGGTCCGATTAAATGGCTGTTAAACACGCGCTGCGCGATGGATCAGTGCCAGGTCCCGCTCGAAGAAAGTAGGAGGGGTGATGGAGAAGGGTGGAAACAGTGAAGAGCACTGGGATTTACTGGGCAAAAACATTTGGCATCATAAACACACAGGAAACTGCGTTTCCTCCACCTAAGGTAACTTTCTATTCAGCGGCCACTTTATTAGGTACACCTGCTCATTAATACAATTATCTAATCAGCCAATCACATGGAAGCAGTTCTGCACAAAAGGTTTCAACGTGGTCAAGTTGTTCAGATCTGACGTGCACTGTGGGAGGAAATGTGATTTTAAATGATGGCTGATGGTTCGAACCCTGGAAAAACTGGATTTTCACCACGAACTGACTGGAGTTTATAGTGAAAATGCCTTGAACGAGGTCAGGGGAAAACGTTCAGGCTGACAACTCAGATCAGATTTTACTCACTCAGGAGTTTCCTGTCATTTGTCACCATCTACAGTTTGATACCAAATGCTGCTGAAAGCCCGTGGAAACATTTTACTAGTATTAATGTATTATACAAAACTTTATTCTAAATTCATGTTGAATTGTATATTTGCATATGAACCAAATTAGTTTCATGCGCTCTTGTTACATTAGTGCTTAATTAGCGTTAATTTAAAGAGTGCCAACAAATATTTATGACCACTAACAAATTAGATTTCAGGGAAAACACTGGGAAATACCCATAAAACCAACAGCTACAATCATCTGTGTTTGGACAGAGTCGATAAACCTGCTTCATCTGCAGATTGATGACAAACATCAATCATTTACGTCACGTTTGATTGTGTGAATATTAATGAGTCGACTCTCTCCCACTCTCTCAGGCCACGCCCACATTCTAGAACACTGGTGTTGGGCCATTGTTAGCGCTGTTGCCAGGCAACACGGCGCACGGTCGTCAGGGACAACCAGCCTCTGTCTTTGTCGCTCTCCCCTCTGATAGTAACACCATTAGTGAGATGACAAGCTCTCACACGCACAGCTTCCATCTTGTGGCACAAAAACATATTGTTCATTTTCATGCCTGCTCTCTCTCTCACACACACACACACACACACACACACACCATCACACACAGTGTTGTATGATGCAATCACCTGACATCCATATTCCTCTGCTGTGTGTGTCACACACACTCCCAGCTAATCTTTGAAATGCTTTATTATAATTCAGCACATGAGGAGGTCACAGAGACAGAATACATGAGGAGGACACACAAAAACAAACATCCCCTTCCCCTTTAGCGCCTCACGCCGCCCTGAGAAAAAGGGGACATTTGATTTTATTTCCCACACAGAGGCAGGGGAACGTTTTCCTCGTGATACTCAAAAATAAACAAATAAATCAGTATTTCCAACACGTCTGTGAGTACGGGAGCTGTGTGGGGAACACAGATTTAACGACAATTCATCCAGGACCAAAGGTCAGGGGACCATCCAGAGAGAATCTTGATCACTAAGATTCACTTTCTGGGGACCATGAATGTCTGTATGAAGATATATATAAAGTTTGTTTGATTTGCCGAGGTCTGGAGATCCTGCTCCAATACAAAGGGGGTGCATGGAATCTGCTACGGAGATTTCACCGGAGAGAAAATACACAAATACCATGACAAGTGTTCTTGGCCTTCTCCAAATGTCCAGAAGTCTGACAAGACAGATCTGTCAGCAACAGATTACTCAACATTCATTGAGTTAATATTTTAAAAACTAGTTTAGCACGTGCAAACTGAACCACTGTTTATGACAAAAGGTATGGACCACGTGGCGGTGGGTTCAAAGGTAAACAAACAGACGTGTTGGAAGTTACATGTAATTTTACTGTGGAATGTTCTGATCTCTTTCAGCTCAGTTCAGTTCCCTTTTGTCACAGGATTAAGCTCAGAACGTCAGAGTTTACCAGAGGATCTAAAGGTTCCCTGCATTTAAACTGCAGGCAGATTTCCCCTGTACTGCCTCGTATTGGTCACGATGTGGTACAAGAACAGATAAACTGGTTCTGAACCCTCTGAGGTCCAGGGGAAGGGCTAAACATTTGAGGCTGGAGGTGTGTATTTAAAGACATTATTCAAAGTCTAAAATGTTCCTTCTTCACAATCAAATGACACCGTCCACTGAAACCTTTTATGCAAATACAAACACACAACAAAGTGAGGTCTTCTAGTCTGCTTTAGTTCATTAAAACCAACTGGAAGTGTGACTGTGCCCTGAGAACGTCCCACTGAAACCCAGGCAAATAAAACAAATGCAAACCTTTAAACCTTTAGACTGGTAAAGAAAAAATCCCACCATATTCCACGAGAAGCAGATCAGCCCTGGACCATCTAGAGGGTTAAGAAGCAGACAGAGTCGTACCAGCATGAACACAGCCCAGTAAAAATCGGTCAAGGTGCCTTTAAAGTTCTTGAGGAGGAGGTAGACAGATAAGACAGATAATAACAGTGACGTGGTAATTGTAGTCCTACTGTGGTTAACTTGTAGTCCTTAATAACAGTCCTGGTCCACTTCCTGCTGCGGTTGGTTTGTACTCTGGTGAAGTTCTTCCTTTGAGGTTAACTTGTCGTCCGGTTTTGGTCAAACGTTAATCGGTTCAGTGATTGAAGCCTGAATCTTCTTGGTTTGGCTACGATAGGGTTTGTAGTTTGCTAGGAGGAGGAGGAGGAGGAGGAAACAGTTTGATCATAGTTGGTGAAGGCTGTGGAAAAGATGGATGGTAGAGAGGAAAGTTTCCCAGTTCAGCACTTGCAAACATTCATGTCTTTGGACACCTCAGTTGTACGATTACAGAGTCGGCCAGCTACACTATCCATCACATTTGGGTTTCTCCCCCTTGAACAATGGACTTTTGCTCACAGTAAAAGTCTCTGTTCATTTTTCAGACACTTCCATTAAGTGCCAAGTCACATAAATCTGAGTTTTTCCAAAAAGATTTGCTTCTCACTTCGGTGTTGACATGAATGCTATTCACAAGTCAGTGGCAATTACTAGGGATGAGAGAGAGTTTCGAGGGTTAGAGCTGATGTGGCCACTACAGGTGTCACACACTTTGCATATATGAGCAAAACGCTGCCACTGTAGCGCCTGGCTCCTTTAGCAGGGTGTCCCCCTCGGCCTGCTGGTGCTGCAGCGAAAGGCTCCGATGTTAATCGGCTTTATTTGATCTAATACTGATCCTTGGCTCAGGACATCTCTGCCAATAATGGTGTCAAATAAGACCTGAACACGGCACACCTGGCTTGTGGTGAGACATCTCAGCTGGGAGGGGCCTGCTCTGATTCACCAGTACAAACACAGCCAGTACCTGCCCATTCTGGCCAATCGTAGTAAACCAGTTTCAAACCAAATGTTGCAAAGCTTTGGCACTGGTTCCCATCCTGTTTCTGTCTCTATTCTTAATAGCACATACAAAGCTCTGACTGTGGTAACAGCCATTAATGAGCACGACAGCAGACTCGTTAGAATCACTTAATGAAACGGGGAGTTTGGGTGACGGTACAGCATCTGGAGGCAGGTCATGTCTGAGCACCTCTGATGTCAATATGCTTAGAAAACAGAACACTGGAAGCTGCTAACCGTAGTGTTCTGTGGCACCAAGATGCAACGATAAAGACTGGTAGCATTACGAGCCAGTTAGCTTGTTAGCATCTAGACAACCTCTGCTTGTCTATTAAGAGCTGCTGTGAACATTTACCTGCAAACAAGTTCAGGGAAAGTATCCTCTCACCACATGGTGATTGGCCAGTTCATATCGGCTGTGACCAAACTGCCCCCTCCTCATTTGTCCTCCTAGCTGCTTCCCTGTAAGGTGGGATTTAAAGTCTTAAATAGTCATCCACACAGCATGAAACTGTAATCCAGCTGCAAAGCATCTGGTGCAGTTGGAGAAGTTCTAGTCCCTTTTCAAATGCATCCAATCCTGATTTGTGTCCATATACAATGGAGACTTCCTGTTAGGCCTCTAGCTGCGACTGGTGGAAGGACGGCTAGAAGAACCAACGAAACGCCTCGCCGGTCGGAACAGATGGCGGTCGCTAAGGATAAGAGACAAAGTCAGACAGTGAAATATACACGAGTTGTGTTTTAAAATGTCCGTAGATGGTACAGGACTTGTGATATGGAGATGTGTGTGACCGGACTGATGAACGTGATGCCATGTTGTGTGAAAACAGGTTATGTGACATGTTGGAAGAAATTCTGAGGTCTAATACAACAAAACAACACAAAACTGTCCTCGGGGCTTGGCTGTCTTTTCACAAAGTGAACTCTGAGAGTCTGTCAGGTCGACATCAAAGAGAACGGAAGAGGGATGAGGCAAGAGTGTGAAACCACCTGCGAACACACACACACACACACACACCGAGTATAGTCGGATACAAACACTCACATACAATGTGATTCACACACACAATGCTGTCACTTGCCGTTAGCCTCCACAGGTCCAATTAGTGTGTAATTGAGGAAGATTGCGGCTGCTAATTCACTGTCTCACTGACACACACACACACACACATGCACTTTGTTTCAATGCCACGAGTGTGTTGATGCTGAAGGAGTTTCACTGAGCGTGTTCATGCCACGAGTGTGTTGATGCTGAAGGAATAATTAGTGATACTTTGTGGAGATTCCCACAGGAGGACGTGCGCATGTGTGTGTGATATATAGAGACATCAGCAAGGTCGAAGGCTGATGTCAATGAATTATTGATCAGCACTAATTCTTACTGCACACACACACACACACAGAAACACACACACACACACACACACCCAGTGGTAGATGACATATTCTGCCTTTCCTCTCCCACAGCAGCTCGTTTTATCACTTTGAATCAGCAGAGAGTCGGTGTGTGTGTGTGTGTGTGTGTGTGTGTGTGTGTGTGTGTGCTGGCAGCCTGCCAGGCCTCAGCAGGGACCCGGCACTCGCTTTTCACCACCCACCATCTGCACAGCGTTCACACATACTCAGCAGGGTGAGAGATGCCTTCCAGCTCCCGCCTGGTTGGCAGTGATCTGGGTTAAGCGAGCCAGGACACACACACACATACACACACACACACACACACACACACGCCTCTGAAGTGTTTAAAGAAAGGATGAAATACGACTGAAATGTGCTGAGTGGCCAACTCCGTCACTGTGCTCCTGTGTGAGGATGTCTGTGTTCCTGTGCGTGTGCACGTCCTCACCTCCAGGGTCACCCCTCCTCCCCCCGGTTTCTTCTTCAGCTCCTCACACTTCCTGAACTTGCAGATCTGGTGACCCGTCTTCCTGTTGCGACAGGAAGAGCAGACGCCGCAGTTAATCAGCCGCCTGCATGGCCCGCACACGCCGCAACGCTTCCTCTTCCTCTTGGCTACCACCCCTGATGATGAAGACGAAGATGAAGACAAGGCCACGCCCCCTGTCGTCACCCCTGACGATGAGGGTGAGGAGGAAGAGGGGCAGGGGGAAGAGTTTGCGTGCTGCTGGCAGTCCGTTAACACCCGTTGGCTGCCCGTCATCTGGAAGGCGCTACCAGCATCTGAAATCCCACCCCCTGCTGACCCCATCGTCATGACAATGACCCCAGGGGGTAATCCCAGCCCCCCCAGGAAGCTACCACCCATCACCCCTCCCCCATTGCAGCTCCCACCCTCTGATAGGCCCATCATGTCTGGATGGGTGTGTCCCTGCTTGTTCATAACGCCGCAGTCCGCACCACCACCATAACCGTGGAGGAAGTTTCCATTGCTAGGCGCCATGGGGTGATGATGTGGTGTTCCCTGTGTGACAGGAAGTGGAGAGGCATTGTGTCCATGTTTTTCACCTCGTCCCCCCTCGCTGCTCCCTCCTCCCCCCCCTCCTGTCCCCCTACCGTCCTGGTGCATACTGGTACTGTGGGGGTGTGAGGAGGTCACCTGACCTGCTGCTGCAGACGGGTGGTGATGGTGGTGGTGATGCGCCGTTGCAG
>NW_018128154.1:441940-443861 GCF_001952655.1 Monopterus albus
GGGGGGGGGAGGATGGGGGCAGCGGCTGCCAAACGGGCCGCCAGTTTGGCAGACTGAGGGAAGTTGGTGACGTTGACGTTCATGTTGACATTGGTCTTGTAGAAGCTGGCGATGGATGAACGGTAGCGGTCCATCTCTGTGGTGTAGTCCAGCATCGGAGTCAGGCTCGACACCTGCAATCAATAAAAACATGGCATGTCATGTTAAGGCTGCGTCATGTCACGGTGGAGAGACTCCCTGGGGGTTTGTACTGTGTGGAGGTGGTGGGCGGTACTGGGGGGCGGCACTGGGGGGCGGCACTGGGGGGCTGCTGCTGGAGCCCTGTCTTTGGGGAAACAAGAGGTCTTTCATTTTGGAGGAAATCCTGCCTGAATCTAAGACTCCCAGAACGGATGGTTGACCTGGTTAGATCTCAGGTCCTGGACTGGGCTTCACTTAAATCAAGACGACCTCGCAGGCCTCTCGTTTGAGCCACGCTGACCTCAGTTCAGTGTTGAATGTCAGCTGAAGGATGACTCACCTGCCCTTGTCCACTGTAACCATGGTGATTCGGGTGATGGTGGGAGGGGGCGGAGCTTCTCTGGAGCATTGAGGAGAGGTCGCTCTCCACGCACACACCGCTCGTCATGCCCGACATGACCTCACGCACACTGGTGTGCACACATGCACACGCTCACCAAGGACGTCTGTGAGCAGTTAGTTCTGCGTGGTCGACTTGTTTTGCTCTGTGAATGACAAGAAGGACAAAGATCGTGAAGGTGTTGAAGTCTTCGCAGACATTTCTCTTCAAGTTGTCTCCTACACAACAGCAGAGGTCAAACTATAACGTTCATTCTGCATTACTGAAAACTTGTTGGTCTTTAATATGTTGCAGAGATACAAGTGGCACGTTTGTTCATGTTTCATGGTTTGTCCGTGACACAGTGCCGGTCTTTTTGGTGACTACTGTGACCGACTGACTAGGCATCCGTTATTCTTCTACTCATTCTTTCAGCTCAGTCAGTGTCAATTAAACACAGAAAACTTGCAAGAACAAACAGTGGAGGACCAACTGGTCCAACAACGCTGGTCCAACACTTAAATTAAAAGACCTGAATGACCACGTAGGCCACACAGCTTCCTCAGACACCTCTCCTCCAACAAAGGAGAGGAAACAGGCACAACACTGAGGTGGTACCAGCACATCTTCAGCGCTTTCAACAACACCATACTGTGTAATTTATGTGTAACAGGTGTGTTCTTGCAGGTGCCCCCACTCTTCTTTTTGTCCTGTCTCCGTGTACCATCATTTCCAGTGTGAGCTACAGCACCGTCTTTGCAGATATCCCACCGGGTTTCACAGTCAAAGTTCAGCTACATTAAATACTCTGGCCTCCAACGTGCCTCCAGACGGATTCAGGCAGGAAGTGGAGGTTATGTGTAGAGAACAATGGAGGAACAGTTCATGGAGTTCTGTGACCAGAGTCCAGTTCTGCTGGGACCAAACAGGAGAGTAAATGAATACTGTGATTTACATTCATGTCATTTACTCTCTGTCGCAGCTTGTGGCTGTGCTTTGCATCGTTCGCTCCACCTTGAAAACCACTGGTGCATTTGGTGTGAGCATGATGACAGGCTGACCTCTGACCTCTGTCCACACACAGATGGACAAATCTGAAAGCATTCACTGGCATTTGTGGCTGAGTGTGTGTGTGTGTGTGTGTGTGTGTGAGAGAGAGAGAGAGAGACAGCCAGAGACAGAGAGAGGAAATGTGTGTGCGCGCTGCTGTGTGAATGTGCATGTGTGCTGTGTGTGTCTGAAACAGGAAACAAAATGTGCACGGCTTCAATGAGTGTGCTTCTCAGCTGAGTGCATGTGCGCAGTCAGTGTGAACATGTGTGTGTGCCCCACCCCCCCCCCCCCCCCCGGCGGCAGAAACAA
>NW_018128154.1:443990-444550 GCF_001952655.1 Monopterus albus
GGGGGTGGGGGGTCAATAAAAAAGGCAGACTCGATAACAAGCGATAAATACCGTGAACACAGCATGCAGTCCGACAGAGAGAGGAGGAGAAAATGAGAAGATGGACGGCGCGTGCTGCTGTTGCTACTTACCAGGCCCTCGAGGAGGAGGAGGAGGCAGCAGAGGAGGAGGAGGTGGAGGAAGCGGGTGATGAGGAGAAGAGGAGGAAGGAGGAGAAGAGGAAGAAGAAGAAGACCGTCTGGGAATTAGACCGCCACGGATCATGGCTGGCGGGGCAGGGGACGGAGAGGGAGGGGGGAGGTGGGGGAGAGAGAGACAGAGGCGTTAAATTAGCCAGGTCGAGGAGGAAGCGGCTCTGTGGAGAACCTGAGGGGGCGGGAAAAAGCTCGAGGAAAGGAAAAACACCACCATGGGATAAAGGAGAAAGACGGGGGGATGATGAATAATGGCGGAGGTTATGAACAGATACGTGTGTCGTTCTCGCGACAGGGAGAGAGAGGGGAGGGGAGGGTGGTGGCAGGGGGGACACACCACGCTGATGGTCCGCAACAGGGAGGGGG
>NW_018128154.1:444602-455781 GCF_001952655.1 Monopterus albus
GCCGTGTCTCCTGCTGTCGGCGGCACGTCGTGCTGTGCATGTGGTGTGAATCGTCTGATTGGTGGTGAGGCAACGGAGACGGGGGGCAGAAGGCGCAAGACCTGGCAGATGACTGGCTGCCTGCCAGAAACAGAGAGCGGGAGGCAGAGAGACTATAGGAGACACTAGGAGAGAGAGAGAGCTGAGTGAGAAGAGTGCTGAATGAAGTATTTACTAGTATTTCATGGCATTCATACTTTTCCTGTGACTTCGTCTGCATGGCTTGTGTGGTGGAAGAAGTACTCAGATCCTGTATAAATACTCTGTCACAAGTAAAAGTACTGCATTGAAAATGTTAAGTAAAAGTACTAAAGTATTAGCATCACAACGTACTTGAAGTACCAGCAGTACCAGTACTGGTCCTGCAGAACTGTCCACGTCCCAGTAACGTCTCTGATACTGGATCATAGTCACGATAGATTGGTCACGATCTCGGTTTATTATCGGAAATTAAAAACTTGATACTAAATCACATTTACAGAGGAACAGACGTAAACATTTTTTACATTTATCCTGTTTTTTGTTGTCATGTTGATACTGGGATGTTAAAGTGGGCAACAGTTTGTGAAGTTTGAGTGGCTGCTGACAAAACCCTTCATCTCAGGAGTCAAACTGTCTGTGGATCCTGGGATTCATGTCAGAATGACCAAATGATAATACCAGTAAATAATAATGACTTCTTATGTTAAGATGTACCGGCCGGTTACTGTGCACCTCATCACACTGTCAGCTGTGCCCAGTTCAGCAGACACTCGTCCCTGCAGACTGTTTCTCAGAGAAGGGGTCCACTCTCTTCAGGATGTCCAGTACGGTCCAGGACGCCCTCAGGTGACACCACACACCTGCGCAGAGGATCAGCCTCTCATCACTGTGATTCGCTCTCCTCCATATCTGTCGCTGTGACGAGAAGCAGCAAAGGCAAAAGGGAATGATTTTAAAACATTTAAACTGCATATTCAGAATCTGTACTGATATAAATGTGACAATAAAACACAAAACCTAAACAAAAACAACATTAGATCCTTGGATCACCAGCTTCTGGACTTCCAGCTCTGAAACCACATCAGATGAAGTCCCAGCTGTTTTAAACTGTTTCTTTCAGTTATAACTGATGCATGATAATGTCATGATAAACATAAAGCGAACATAACACACACAATGAATAAATACACGAACCAGAGAGACAGAATATGGACTGGAGCTCTGTACTGCTAGAAAGAAGTAAAATCAACAGAGAAATGACAGTAGAATACAAACATTTCTGTTTGGTTTTATGTCTCTGTGTTGTATTTTTAGGCCCCCTGCTGCACAAATAAACTTCAGTGCTGGTTCAAGCTCGTCATCTAGTGGAGGAAAGTGAGAGGAGCACTGATGAAACTAGTCAGCTGACTCCAGTTTCTTTTCTTCTTTCTGTGTCCTAACTCGCAGCCTCATTTCACTTGTGCTGTTTTAACACATCTGCTGAAAACCAAAGGTGTAGGTATGTTAGCTTCCTCGGCAGGTTGGTGCCTGCACAGCCGGGGCTGACCGGCAGGCTGCCCGCCACTGAGCTGTGGATCCTCCTAGCAACTGCTGCTGCTGATGAAGTTAACGTTATGAACAGGGCCGCTAAAGCTAACCTGCTAGCTCACAATGAAGCTAGCTAACCTGCTCCGTTTACGAGAGCAGTTGAGAGGAAGAAGCTAACCTAGCATATAATGTCGACGTTAAAGCAGATGTCAGCTAACGCGAAGACTTATCCAGTTAAGACACAAACTAACGTACTGACTAAATGTATTTAGCAAACTAACTGAAACAACAGGAAGAAAACGGACCGAGCTCGTTTCATTCAGTGTGCTGTAACTTTTGCCTATCTAGTTATATCCAGTTAGCAGCAGCTATGTCAGCTAACATCACTAGGTTTGGAGCAACACTGAGAACGTTAGCCGATGTTTAACCGTTTTCATATGAACAGACTAGCGATATAGGGTATATAAATTAACAATCAGTGTATATAGATGTGAACCTAACGATGGTTGTAACATAAAACAAAATAAGAAGCCGTCTTTCCCATAGGCGTTGGTGGTATAGTGGTTAGCATAGCTGCCTTCCAAGCAGTTGACCCGGGTTCGATTCCCGGCCAACGCAAACTTGTTTTATACTGGAATCACATCAAAAAAATATAGTGATGGGCTTTTTTGGGCTATTTCATAAAATTCTATAGACCAAATGTTTGAAACATTAAAAAAATAATTTGAGTAGTGTATTCAGTCTGAAAAACAAGTCAAACAAGAGCAGAACATTCTGTCTTTTTCTCTTGGTGGTCTTTCCTGCAGCTCCTGAGGGATTTTTGTTTGTATGTAGACATGGGGAGGTATTTCCACAGCGAGATCGACATTAAGAGCCCATGGCATCAGGTGCTGGCTGCCTTCTGGCGGCGCTACCCCAACCCATACAGGTAAGGCACATGTTTGTGCTGGGGGAACTGGAAAACATGATCACTAAAGTTTAAAAAGTACAGCCCAAGCTCAAACCCCAAACCTGACCCTAAATCTAATTCTACCCCTAAGCCTAAAACCTCCTGGACCCTCTTAGACAAGAAAAGATTGGACAAAATGTTCACACTTTGCTAAATGTTCCAGTTTTTCAGTCCACACTTACCATATATCTCACATCTGTTCCCCACATAGACAGATGTATAGAAGCTCATTGTTTCTGTGTCTATACTGTGAATCTGTATGTCTGTGTCTATCAGTACCCACGTCCTCACTGAGGACGTCCTATATCGTGAGGTCACCCCTAGCAATCACCTGTTGTCACGGCGACTGCTGACCAAGACCAACCGGCTGCCAGGCTGGGCAGAGCACGTCTTCCCCAGGCACATGGCCCGCGCCGTCTACGTCCTGGAGGACTCCATCGTCGACCCGCACGCGCACACACTCATCACCAAGACCTGGAACCTCAACCACAACAAACTGATGGTGAGACAACCTGAGTTATCAATAGGCACAAACTCTACTATGTGTAGGCGCAACATGTCATGCACAGAACGTGCTGTGTCCGTCTCTCAGACAGTGGTAGAGCGGTGTTTGTTTGAGGAGGACCGCAGTCGGCCATCTTGGACCAAACTAAGCAGAGAGGCCTGGATCTCCTCGGCCATCTACGGCCTGGCCCGGCCCATACAGGTCTCTATATTTATGAGGACACTAACCCTAACCTGACCTTTAGAACTAAGGCTGTGCCACCAGTCCTTTGGAGGAGGGGACCAGTCACTATGTCCTCACAGTGCAGAAATGTCCTGGTTTAAAACTGAAAGACAGCAATACAAAACAACACAACAGACACAGGTTTAGGGCAGGTCTCTGTTTAACCCTTTGTGTTTCTCTGCCAGGAGTTTGGTCTCTCCAGGTTTAAAACGAACCAAGCCAAAGCCATGAAGGGGCTGGAGTACACTTTGTCCAAAATACAGAGTAAGACACACACACGTTTTTACTTCCGTTAGTAGTATGCTCAGCATATGGTGCTAAAGCCCAGCAGCAGCTTTCCACAAAAGGTTTGTCTTCATTTAACTGCATGGAGCTGTTCAAAACTGAAAAACCAGACCATGTCACAGGGAACTGGACGGGGTGTAGTGGCATAACTGACCCAGTCTTCTATTTACCAAATAAATATACATATATAAGAAAAGTATGTTGTAGAAATACAAATACGACAACAGTGTCAGAGCCATAAATCCTACATTCACTCTAAACCCCAGTTGGTTGTAGAACAGCACACAAACGTGTTCCTAACTGTTCTGTCTTACAGCTGAGACGCCCCCTCATCTCCTTGGCGACGAGTCGTCAGAGAAGCACAAGCCACTCCCACCACAGGCCACGCCCACCGCTACCCAGAAACCCGAGCAGTTCATCTGAACGCCGCCTGACCGATTCTGCTAGAGTTGAACTTGTGCATCTTTTTTAAATGTTGTTTTTTGTGCTTTGCCTCTAATGTTATTATTTTACGAGGTAAGTGGGTCTGGAGAGGTCGTTATGACAGACAGGCCGGACCCAAACCGGGCCCCAGAACTCGTCCATCTAGTCATCTGGTCAACCAAACCAACCTCAGCCGTGACGTCACGGAACAAGTGCTGCTCATCAAATCTGACTGAAGCCGCGGGAAATAATTTCTAAGAGCTGCTCAGTCTGAACTATAGTCGTTAACCTGGGACTGATTTAAGCTGTGAAATGAGTTTTATTTCTTAAAGTTCATTTTGCTTTTCATTCATTTGTAGGTAATTCTGTTGTCATCGTTAGCTCATGTGGAGTTTCATAGAAGGTTTGTTATTTAAAAGACATCCAATGAGTTCGTATTTAAAATCTGAATTTATTTATGATGTAAAGGTTTGAATTCTGGTGACATTTTTAAGGTTACGGTTCACATTCGATTCTGTTTTTTTTGTTGTTATTTTTATGAAAAGAGCTTTTATTTGTTTATTTTGAACAGTTTTATGTTTTTATGTTTTCCTGATTGTGTTATTCATCCTGACATCATTATTTATTGTTTCATTAACTCCTTCCTTTCTGCTGAGGTTATGTTTGTATTTACAGCCGATCAGCAGCAGTGGAAGAAGTACTCTGATCCTTTACTTAAGTAAAAGTACTCATTATGCAGACTGGCCCACGTTCCTGTGTATCATATTACTGTAGTACTGTGTCCATCACTTTTAGTGTTGTAGCTGGTAAAGGGGGTCGAGTTTTATCTGGCGTCTGTGTATTAAATTTGAAGTACTGCTGTACAGCCTGTGAAGTTTCCACCATGGATCAGTGAGGCCGTATACTTATACTGTGTTTTCACCTTGTTATGAAAAGTAACTAGTAACTGAATGTAGTGGAGTAAAAAGTACATTTGCATCTAAAATGTAGTGAAGTCAAAGCATGAAGTAACAAAGTGAAAATACTCCCAGATACCTGAAAGTTGTACTTAAGTACAGCACTTGAGTAAGTGTACGTAGTTACTGCCAATCAGAAAATGATGCAATATGTAAAGTTTTGATTCTGTTGTGGGTCAGACATGTTTCATATTTAGCTAACGGGGGTTTCCTTAGGTCGTCGCCCCCTGGTGGTCGGTTCCTGATAGTAATCTTTAAAGGTGTCACCCTTAAGTTTAACATCTGGGTTTGGGGACACCTGTGGTTGCCATGGTAGCAGAAATCTGTTCTTACCTTTACAAGTTACAGGTTCCTTACCTGAGGATTAACTATGTGACACATGAAACCGGCTTCGCTCGCTGCTCATGGCGCCTCACTGCAGCTGTTTCTGACAGAACTGAGGGTGGGAAGTTATCTGGTGGTTTCCACTGAGGAGTTTCTCAGGGACCAAGGCTACCATCAGGGGGTACCGGGCTGTTTACTGCTCATGTTCACCTGTAAGCTCAAGTCAGGTTATATTAGTTTATATCAGCCATGTTTTAAACAGGGCAACCACTGGAGAGTGAGGACATTAACGAGGTGAGGCTGGTTTGTTTTGGACTGGTTCCACTTCAGGGACAACCAGTGTCATCTCAGCTTCCTTCACTGGCCTGGAAAGTCCTGAAAAGTCTCTAAGCTGCTGGAAAAAATGTGCAAAAGTACAGTGAAGCTCAGAAAATACTCATTTTAACTGGTTAAAATAGGCCAAACAATGGTAGTGTGCCTCCCTTAGTGTGAGTGTAGTTTATTAAAAAGGACACATGACATTATGGAAAACCATAAAGTATATGTCAGGGTAATCAGGCCACAGTTTAATATCATACACTTCTTCTTTTTCCATTTGTGGTATAAAATCTCCTTTTATTAAGCACAGTATCGTAATTTCAACATCCAATTAGATTTTTCTGTTTTCTCTGTACCTGTGTGATGCACACTGAGCAGGACTGGCACTACATAATGTACACAGGTTACGACTATGTGTCACATCTCAGTGCATGTTCTGTGTCCTAAAGCAAAACTCAGCAAGTGTTTGTGGGAGCCTGAACACTTTACAACACCGGCAACTTGACGAGGAAACTAAAGACAATGATAGTTGAAAACATTAACCTAAAACTCCATACTGACACAATAAATTTAAGAAAATACTGCGTAGTACGGCGTGGTGCAAGGTAACACCAGGTGAATCCCAAATCCTCTGACTGGATCCTCGTTTCCCTCATTCATGGCTTATTCCCGCCCACGTAAGACACGAGGAGGAACCGAGGAGACACGTTTTAACTGACATGATTTCCAATGAAGGGGTGTGTCAGTCCGTAACAGACTTGTGGTCTATCCTCCAGCTCCTCCAGCTCCTCCAGCAGCCTCCTCGCTCCTCAGAGCTTTGGGACGTCTTTCTTCGTGGCAAGCCAGAACGGCTTCCTGGTCAAGTTGGGATTGAGGACAGGGAAATGGGATTCACTTTATGTGAAGTGTGTGGAGGACAAAAACATCACACTTCACAGAGTTTGTGTCTTAAGCAGCGACAAGTGTGTAGCGACTCACGAAGTCTCGATTTGTCACCACCTGTGTGCAGCTCCTCGACTGCCTTTGGTAAATGGACTGACCGGTTCAGCTCTTGTCTATGCAACGCAGCACACTCAGCTTTCACTCCGTTTGCCCGTTCACCCTCACACACCTGTGGGACAGCCACCAGGAACAACCTAGACTGCAGCGTCTTGCCTTGACACGTGGCCTACAGAAGCAGGGAATTGAGCTGCCAACCCTCTGCTTCATTACATCAACACTTTGCTGCAGAAGTTATGTAAACTGGCACAGTGACATCTTCACAGAGACTTCACACAAACCTAAACTTAAACAAACCTTTAAAACAACCGCTAAATAGTGACACTTGCTGGGGACGTCCTGATCAGCTGTTGTGATCCCAGTCCTGATCCAAGACCTTTACCACTGACGCCTACATCGGTTTTCTTTTAAAGGTGCCTGAAGCCTTTCAGCTGCTTCACAACACTGTGCACACTGTAAACATGCACTTCTCAGTAAGCTGACTGCCTTCAAAGCAGCTAACATGTTGATGCTTCATCAGCAGTTTGATAAACTGTTCGCTCTCTGTTACTGATGATGGTTAACGGGCACTGCGGTCAATATAACGTCTCTTTATTAGCTGATACTGATCCTGTCCTTAGGACCAGCTCAGGTCGTCTCTAATCCTTCCAGACTTTTCACTTGGAGCTTTGTTAGTTAAAAGCAGAGCAGTTATGTAACAGAACACAAAAGCAGGAAGTTTGTAAAAACACAGCTAAAAATGACCAGGTTTGGTTTTTTAACTTGACTACTCATTCATTCTTCTCCTCATCTGTGACATGTCTGGAAAGGAAAACGTGTAGAAGCCTTGGCCAGCGAACCACTGACCAGCGTCCTCGTCCAGTGCCACACTGTCCACCATTTCGTACATCAAAGGAAGGACCCATTCCTCGTCCGTGACGTAGCGAGCCAACGCACCTGAAACACGGCGGAGATGATGGTCAGGGACATGACGACAGATGTGTAACCAGATCGAGGTTTCACTTTACTCAGTCCAGCACACACCGTTCTGCTCCTAGTCAGTCCCACACTTCATATTTCTGACTGGCTGGCTGTGAGAGACCAGTGTCTGCTTTTTAAAACACTGTATATTTGTGACCCATTTTTTATAAGACCAGCCTCATCAGTGGGCCTGAACGGTCCCAGGGCCGAGGGCTACACGTGTTGCAGGCAGGACCTACCGACTGGTTGACTTTAAATAAAATACCCAAAACTGCAAAAAGACTTCAGTTTTAAACCAACAGCAGAACCTGAAACAACCAGAAGAGACCGCTGCTGACCGCCAACACAGGACCGTTTTAACTGCTAAACGCACCAGGCGTCAGTTGTTATGGCACTTCATTGTTTCTGACTCTGATGACCGAGACCCGGAGGGGATGAGGCCGCACACGGAGACGCTCTGCCAACTGGTGGGAAGCTCCAACTCCACTCGTTGATCTGAAACAGACCACTATGGTGACAAGTGCACCTCCAGGAGAACTGACCCACGATCCATCAGACCTGTGGACTGGCACTAATACTTCTAAGGCCCAGTGTGACAGTTTATCTGCTGTAACTTGGCTTAAGTCATCACCAGTTATTCTCACCATGAGGTGCCATCAGAGTGAAGTTTGATTACTGCAGAAACTGTCTCTGGTCCAAAGCTTCGTTTTCTCAGACACTCCTGATTTCATCAAGACGCTCTGAATTCTGCACAAATGTTGTAGCAGTCACCAGGAATGAGTCTGACCACACAGCGAGGTCCCGGTCAGCAAAGTCCACCCTGATTCTTCCTGGGTGTTTCCCAGGTTTTACCCGCTGTGCCCGTATTTATCATCAGTACTAATGGGCCAAAAGTTCTCACTGTTCCAACATTGTGTTCTTTCTTTAAGGACTAGAAGCCAAAGCATTTTATCACCTTTCATTATTTTTATCTCAGAGCTCCAGAGGCATCCTGGCGTGTTAGACGTCATTGAGACAGACATTTCATGAGATGTTTGCTCGATTACGGTAAGATCTGTAAAAGATGATGATGAAAAACTAATTCTAGAGACAGACTCTGTGCAAGACGCAGTGGAGAAGACGTCCTTACAACATGACACAAACAGCTTTGAGGTGGTGATAACTTGGTGCACACGCATCATAAAGTTTGTGCACACAGCTGAAAACGCCCGACACCCCATCATGTACCTGTAGGTGCCGCCATCCTGCTGGGTGACACTAAGCAGCTTCAGAGAGCCGTCCTCCAACATGGTTGTCCTCTCGAGGAACTGAGAACACCTGCCCAGGTGAGCCGGGCTCTACATGCAGGAAAAACAGACAAACTGTTCTCATCATTGTTAGTTTGTCAGAATGATGTGTAGAAAATGTTAGAGGGCAGAGGAACGTGCCCAGCGAGGTGTCTTCAGACGTTTTAGTTTGAATCACTTTAAGACACAAACAGCAGCAAATCCTCCCAGTGGACAAACTGGAGCAGCAGTTTGCCGACTGTCAGTAGTTACACACTGTCCTTCACTGGTTTGTTCACTGAACTGTGTGAATCACTGGGCAACAAGTTGACTAATGCAAAGGACCATTAGCATCTGGGCCATTTAATACAGCACATAAAGACGTAAACATTAGTCATAGAACATAAACTTTAAACTTAATTCAGTGTGACACAGTCTTCTCACTAACTTTTCGGACATGCGCATTAAAGGTAGTGACCTTTGACCTCCATGTGTTTTTCTTCCACTTGGACTCATATATCATACTACACTGTAATACAGGTGCCAGGAGCTGGATTCTACTATTAATATACAGTTATTTTATAGCTAATGGAGGATGCCCTTGGTTTTCAATGTCAATGTATGAGGTCGCACTATTCACATTTAATTTTTGTTAGAATCTGAGTGTTTCATCAAAAGGTTGCTGTGGTTTTTCTCATGCAGTAGTGGACATTAAACCATTTTCACTTTTTACTAAGGCTGGGCAAGTTAAAGCGTTAACCTCGCGATTAATGTAATATTTCAATAACGCGGACAATTATTTTATCGCGTGATAACGCAGTTTATTTTTATCATTATTATTATTATTTTGAAAGTCAGTCTCTCCCTGGCTCTGAATACACATACAGAGCGGGCCTAAGACCCTGCAGCACTCAGGTGAAGTGGAACCGAATAGAACTGGCGGGACAGAATAATGGAGGAAGGTAAAGCAAAAGCACTCTTACATGGACATTTTCATTTTAAATCTCTTCCACACGGTGGAGTTGATAGAACCAAAGTCATTTGTAGACACTGCAATGCAGAATTATCTTATCACCAGAGTACTACGAGTCTGAAGTATCACTTAGATGTAAAACACACCATTGATGCCAGCAAATCACCAACCCAAACAAACAGTGGAGGGAGGCTTTGGCAGACTACGTTGGGTGTAGCGTGTGGGAGAAGTATTGATAAACAAAAGCAAGACAAGTTAACAAATGCCATAGCTGAGTGGATAGCTACAAACTGCTGGCCGATTAGTATTGTGACGATCCACGTCAGCCATTAGGGGGTCTAATGGCAGCTGCCAGATGCAGAGGTGCATCATGGGAGTTTGGTAAATAGTAGAGAGAGTAGTTATAAAATTATTGTTAGAAGTGTTCTTACGTGTTACCCCACTGTTGCTGTGTGTTAGTGTTGCTGGCTTATGCTGGTGTGTTATCTGACAATGTTTTAATAAGTAATTGCTGAGCTGTGTTTTAGACCGTCAGTTTGGCTTGTATGTGTGGGACTGACCCTGGGGGAAGTGCCATTGTTCAGCATGCTCTAAATAAATGGCAGAGAAGCCAGTTTTGCATTGTGGTTATTGTTTAATAAGGACATGCCCAGGTGATATCCAGAGTCGTGCGGTGTATGGGGCCTGGATAATCGCTAATTGACATCAGCATAGGTGCTAGCGCCCTGCTAGCTAGCTATCTTAGGTATACTAGTATAGCTAGTCTCTCTCCTCCATGCCGGGGGTCATTACAGTATTGTGGAAGATGTCGGTCTGAGGAACGTTATTAGGATCGCAACCAATGACAGCACGTATGAGCCTCCCTCAAGAAGCACCATCACAAGAAGAATACACGAGTTGTACGAAAAGGAGAGGACTACAAAATCAATGGCGTTACAACGTGCACCAACTGTTGCTCTCACTGGAGACTACTGGACATCGCTGGGTAACATAATTACCTTGGAGTTACAGTGCATTATATTGATGAACAGTGGCAGCTGCATTCACATGCTCTAACTGTAATGAAGACAGAAGATGGACATTTTGCTGAAACATGTGCAGAGCATTTCATTCATGTTGCACAGCAATGGAACGTTTCAAATAAAGTCAGCACACTTAGCACAGATAGTGCAAGAAATATGATCGCTGCTGCAAGACACCTGCCTTTTGAACACGTCCCCTGCGTCGCGCACAGTCTCCATCGTTCTGTCACAGTTTCTCTGCAGAACAGTGCGTTTGGCCATTTTAAACACAGTCCAGCAAGCGCTGCAGAATTAGAACAACAAATTGAACGTGGACAAAAGAAGGAGTCGCTTATACAAGACATTCCAACCAGATGGAATTCGACTCTGGACATGATAAAAAGTGTCCGCAGAAATAAAAAGCCACTGAGGGATGTCCTCACCACACACA
>NW_018128154.1:456576-457072 GCF_001952655.1 Monopterus albus
GTGTAAATATAGCATGAATATGTAGAGGACATTTTTGTGTGTATATAAGTAAGTGAATGCAATACATTTTGACTGAAATTGGTTTGATTTTTTTTTTTTTCTGTTACAGGTATGTGACTGAACTTCTGGGAGGAGAAAAATACGTTTCATGCTCTGTGGTTCTGCCTGCTTTTTGCCATCTCTCTCGGGTGATGGAGACCTCGGATGAGGACCCTGCCTACGTGGTCAAATTCAAGTCTACATTCAGAACAGACCTGGAGACACGCAAGGAACGTGCCAACATTGCATATCTGAAGATTGCTACCGCATTGGACCCAAGATTCAAGGACCTCAAGTGTATACCCAGAGCTCAGAGGGGTGAGGTGTGGGCCTCAGTCACCAACTTACTCAAGAAGCACAGGATTGTTGCAGAGAAACCTGTGGAAGCAACAACATCAGAGACACCAAAGAAAAAGTTAGCCTTATTGGCTGGGTCATCAGCGAGTGAGTCTTTAAC
>NW_018128154.1:457103-467109 GCF_001952655.1 Monopterus albus
TGCAGGCTCACACAGCAGGCTGGCCTCCATTGCACAGAAATACTTGGCCACACCTGCAACATCTGTACCCTGGGAAAGGCTGTTTTGTCTTGCTGGTCATATTGTACAGAAGAAGAGAGTCTCTTTATCATCTGAAAATGTAAATGACCTTGTGTCTGAGCAACTGGCTTGGTGTAGAGGAGTAGGAATAAGTCCCCTACACAGTAAATCCCAGCTGTGTACTCTTTTTGTGCTCTTCCACTTCACCTCACTCTAACAGGGACACTGTTTATGCTGCTCCCTGATAAAAGAAGAAGTGTTTCTGCTGGTATCTGTTCAGAAAAAAGAAAGAAAACAGGTTTATAATGTTATGACTGTGGCTCTGGACTCTGAGGATAACTTGTTTTTCTATAACAAACTAAATAAAAACGTTAATGCCCTGGCAGTGGCAAATAGCTTTGGTTTTATATTTGATTTGATTTACATTGTTTGAGGTTTGCTGCTACTGTGTAAAGGGAATGCTTCTGTTAAAAGTGTTTGCAAACCAAATGTTATTGCACCTTTGTTCATATAGTGGTACCTTTAAAATAAAAGTGTGCAATTCACTACTTTGGAATTCATTACTGAATGCTGCTCATATCAGTGCAGTTAATCGCTGTTAATCTCAGAAAAATCATGTAGTTAACTCGATTAAGGACTTTAATCGTTGCCCAGCACTAGTTTTTACACATGAACTGGTTTAATGCTGGCACCTAAATTCATACAGTGACAATGAAAACACCCACTGCTCCTGCTGTGTTTGTCCTGTGGAGACCGTGTGCGAGTCCAAATCTACATCAGAGCCGAGGGTTGGTTTCCGTGTTGCACAACCAACAGCCATCACTCATCTCTGTGATTCTTGCAGTATGGAAATAGTCACTGTCACATTGTTCTTCCACAGGGAGGCCAGAGCGAACGCTCAGTTGTAGAGCAGCACCACAGGCAAACGAAACACAAAGACCTGATGACAAAGAAACACAAAGAGCTATGAAGAATTGTAAAACAACTACAGAGTCCCACACAACAAAGACATGTACCTAGAAAGAGACACAAAACAACAAAGTCATATAAAATGGCCACAGAGGTGCAAAATGTGCACATACTTCCAGGTGTGTGTGGTGGGGGGCCCGCTGTCTGTACCCCGATGTCCTGCCAGCTTTTTATATGTGTAAATGTTGTTATAAGATTGTCAGGACGTACGTCTGAGACATTTTGTGCTGTGGACGCTGCAATAATCTGACTGAAGTACATCGGAGCAAGACAGTGAACGCCACCCGCGGTGGAAGGTCAGTGCATTAAACAAATCAGCTGGTGTGATCTGTCACTAAATCATTATGCCAGAGACCGAGAGTCCTGCTGTCATTTGTCACTGCCACGTTAGACAAACGCTCACACTGATGTATAACGTATGTAAAGCAGGGGACAGCAGCAGACACAGGAGACGGAGCAGGAGCAGGCGGCTGCTGCAGGTGAGGTGGCTGCCATTTAATAACACCTATGTTTATTAGTTAATATGTTTAGGAAACAACGGACAGCTTCCTGATGTTTGCTGACTATTAGCAAATAGTTTCTCCTGGCTAAAACGGTGCTTTTAATTTGTAATGCAACTCAAGGCCACAGAGCTGAAGAGCTGAGCTTTGGACGAAACTCTCATTCATCTGGTTTTTTTTATTATTTAAATTTCGGTTTGTACGCCACTTATTTGCTTCTTACTGCCAGTTCTCAAAGAAACCAGCCTCAGTCTGTTCAGTAGCGACATGTTAGTAGAAAACTTGTTTCTTGCTGTTGCAGTTTAACTGGTTGTGTAATCGCATCTAGTTTCTGCTGAAAATACATGGAAAACCTCAGCTGCACTGTAAATGATTTTAACTTTGTTGAACTTACAAGTTCCTCTGTTGCCTTAAAATGGGAGTTAACTAATGAATGAAGATGAACTGGGGAGTTCATGCTTTTAGCTGAACTTGATAAAGTTCAATAAACTTAAGATATTAAGTTGAACCTTTTCCTTTCCTTCCTTCCTTCCTTTAATTTTCCTTTTACATTTCTCAGTTTAAGGACTCAGTCCTTACAGCTGCTGCTGAAACCAATTTGTATCAGTCGGCACCAAACTCCAGCCTCCGAGGCTGAGAAATGGATCCAGTGAGAAAGTGTTAAATCCTGCAGTTCCTCGAACGGCCACTAGAGGCTGGATCCATAAGGTAGTCAGTCCTCATAAACTCCCGTGGCCAACTTTAGAGCAGAAATAAACATGTGTACAGCCTGGTACCAAAAGCAGACTTGGTCTTTATGGCTAATGTCTCCCTCCATGACAACTGTACACCGGTGAATTTTTATATAACTCACTCATTTAAGTTATATTGAGACTAAAATTTACACATTCATCTAGGGTGTGGCCGCTTTGCATGACAAGTGGGAGGGGTCTGCCACAGGTGGCTGGCCGCCAGCTGCCTAGTGAGCTCCACTCACATTTTTTGGATTAGACGTAGTAGGTGGAGGGAAGCGCTACCAAGATGGCGACGGCCAGACCTGAGCTTCAAACCCTGCTCTTCAGAAAACCAGAGGGTCACAGGGGGTTTGTGCTCTTCTTGTATACTAACCCTACCCCTGGTCGGTACAGAGACGTCTGAGGATGCTGCTCCCACCTTGACTTCATTAAACACACTTGACCAATTCCAAAGTCTGAGTCTCTGAACAGTTTTAGCTTTCAAACAGTGCCGGACATCTCCTCACAGTCTAGTTCATCTAATTGGCTCTCTTCTTCTTCTTTTGTCCAGCTTCCTGTTTTACAGTGAGTGTGCAGCATTAGGGGTTTGTGTCTCCCTTTGATGTGGTTTCTCTCTCTGCCTCAGGCTTCCAGACTGATCCAATAATGTCACTCAGCTCCTCTTCATCCCCCAGTGTGTCCCATCTTCCTCGTCATCTCTTCTCCTCCAACTCCTCCCCCTCCCTCCCCGTGTCACTTGACTTCTGCTTCAAATCCAGAACGGGGGTTTTCGTCTTCACAGCCTACTCTGTCTCCAACCTCCTCCTCCTCCCTGTCTTCATCCTTGTCCTCTGCGTGGCCCTCCAGCGATGGCGGAAACAGCCCCGTGTTGCCATGGCAACCATGAGTCACTCCGACTTCCTAACCTACAACATGATTGCCTTGGAGCTGCTCGGCATCCTGGGGAACAGTTTCACCTATTTCGGCGCCTACGCTGACCTCGGGAGTCTGATGACACTGGGCTCCTACACGTCCACCGTCACCTCACTCGGACAGACCCTGTTTCACATCCTCACCTGTGCCGAGCGTTACCTGGCTGTCATTCACCCACTCACCTACCTGGGGCTGAGGCAGGTGGGCAGGGTCAGGATCAGAAACATCGTCACTGGGTGTATTTGGCTGCTGTGTTTCGGATGCCTGACTCTAACCCAGGAGCTTCTCGTTCCTTTCAGCAGCATCTCAGCTGTCTGCTTCATGGCCTGCTCCACTGCTGTTGTCTCCTTCTGCAGTATCTCTGTTGTCTGTGTTCTGATTCACCCACGGCCTGGGGACGGGGGCAGCAAGCGGGTTGACCACTTAAAACAGCGGGCTGTGAACACCATCGTGGCCATACTGGGGGTTCTGTTGCTGCGGTTCCTGGGGGTCCTGATTTGCACTGTGATGTACAGTCTGTCAGTGGAGCAGGCTGAGAGGTGTGTGCTGCTCATGTCTTCAGTCTGGTTCTCTCTGCCCAGCAGTCTGCTGCTACCTCTGCTGTTCCTGCACAGGGTGGGGAAACTGCCAGGCTGCAGCCGTTGTGCCGCCCAGACTGAATGACCAGGCAGCAGTCCCACATACATTAGCTGTACATCACACACATCCACAGGTCGATCCTCCTGTTTCTTCTTGTCCTGAGCTTTGTGTCGTCTTTACATGTTCTGTCTGCATCTGGAACTGGTAGCTAGGTTTATGCCTTGTATGTCAGGTTGATACACGTGTTGTACATGCTCTGTATATTGGTAGTGTAGTAAAGTAGCGTAGCACTGTTTCGGTATAAGACAGGACGGCTGGTTGTTTCTATTAACATCTAAAAGCCACTTTATGTGGAACAGTGCTGCAACATCTCAAGTATCTGCAGGAAGAACGAGGCCTGCTTTATATTTGGTCATATTTTTGTTACAAACCGCTGTGTTTCCTGTTCCTGGTTAGATTCTCTGTTAGAAGAAATGTAAAATGTGCAAACCTTTAGTGATCTTCTGTCAGTATATTGTTACAGAACAGATACATGGCTTCACCATTTATACACACAAATACAGCTTATAACTAATATATAATAGCAAATGTATAATCAATAATGACTGTTTTGTCCTGATTTTACTGAATATCTACATCGGTTCTGTACCAGAAACAAATTCCTTGTGTGTAACACATTTGGCCAATAAAGGTGATTATCCTTATCCTTATCTGCTTGTGAATCACTGAAAATATTAAGAATTTGCAGTCACAGGGGTCAGGAATCTGCAGCTGCCCTCGGCGTTCAGTGTCGGACCACAGCGTTACTGTCCCGGTTCACTGTCAGCGCTCTCATAGCCTGGTTCTGGGCCACAGCAGGAAGCCGCTGTCCCCTGTCCACCACCTGCTCAGCAGCGAACAGCAGACAGACCCAGTCAGAGTCCAGCCAGGGAACTCAGGGCAGCATTTAGCAGCTCCAGAGCCAGAGGTTTCCCTCAGCAGGTGGTGGAGACCAAACCTGGAGCTCACCAAAACATAATGGCAGAATAAAAACATAGCTCTGCTTTGTAAGTGTTTGGATCTCATTTTGACCTTAAATAGTGCTAAAAGCATACCAGTACTGTGTGACAACATTTAGCTTTAAGTTGTGTAGCAGGACACAGACAGGACTTACCGTGTCTGTGTCCTGATGACACCGTTCAGAACATCAGTGCTAGTAGAATCCAGTGCCAGGGGTGTGGCGGCACACGGCCATCTCTTGGCAGCTTAACGCTGACGATAAAGACACTGGAGAGAAACCTCACTGCTATGAGCAAAGCGCTCATGAAGCCAGGCGAGCTAAATATTCATCACTCAGCGAGGTGGCTACGAGAATCACAGAAAAATACACACTGAAGAAAAATAATTGATTTGAGAACAAAGCAGGTCTTTCTCCGTCATAAACAAACACACACTGGAAAGAAACCATCACAACTGTCATGAATCTGCTCCAAACAGGAGCATGTCCACACTGGGGAGAAACCATACAGCTGTAAGCATTATGGGAAGAGTTCGTCTTCATACCACTAACACAGGATTTTCTGTGCTGGACTCAAACCACATCCATGTGGGAGAGACCTCAGGCAGACTTTCCTAAAACACTAACAGTCATCTCTCTTTTTCTTTATCTTCACAAATGGTTTAAATGTTTAATGGATCTGAAAAAGCTGCCAGCTGAAGACCAGCTCCATAGCAGATGGAGATCATGGGAAGAGAGAGGAAAACCAGATGTGTCAGCGAGGAAAAACATCAACTGACCAGTTTTATACAAAAACACACAGTCCAGACCATAAGTATTTGACAGTGATTCATTTTTTGTTCTTTAGCACAATGATTCGTAAATAAACCGATGAATATGACATTACAGTGCCAAGTCTCAGCTTTAATTTGAGCAGGTTTACATCTGAACTGTGCGTGAGTCAGAGCCCATTTAACACAGGGCCCAAACTGCCATTTGGACCAAGGCAGAGTTAGTTCTTGACCTGATCTGTCGTCCATATGATCCGAAGAATAATTATGTATCGTCGTCCTGGGAGGTCAGATAAAACCCAAACCATCGCTGTGATTATATTTTAGATTTGTAGTGCAGATATACGATAGATGGATTAATTTGGTTCTAAAGAAAATCACCTGTAGACACACATCATGTTACTATTAACAGAGCAATAATAATGCTGTGTCAAAGACGACACTTTGGTCCTGTCCCAACAATGCTTCCAAGGACTGACGTGTCCAGACTCCAGATCAGGACCGGTCAGAAGTCAGGGATCACAGTGAAGGTCGAGGGCTGGTCGGTCAGTCCGAGTCGTCGTGGACACAACCTGAGGAGACAACCAGACCAAACTGACCGAGGTCTTTTCCTTTAAAGCTGCAGAGCAGTAACTGAAGTCACATTTACAACTTCTTCCTACGGTCTGTTTGTGAGGATGCAAAGTGCAGCTGAGCCCTGCTCCTCCGTTTTTATTTCCACCAGTCTTCTTCAGGCACAAACAGCACTAACAGAAACCTCAGTTATTCAGTAAACATACACCTGTTTCAAAGTTATGCTAATCTTCAGCAGCAGCGCTGTGTCTTACCTAATTAGTCCAGGCCATGGTGATGAAGGCCACAGCGTCTTCTTCATATTTAGCCCTGGTGGATCAGCGTCTCCGAGCAGCTGGGTTACACAGCTGGAGGTTAAAGACAGAGAGAGATGAAGTCCAGACGTTAGGACACCAGCAATCATCCAGATATTTGGCGACTGAAGCTGCAGATAGCAAACCTTTCTTTGTCAGTATCCTTCAGTCTGACCATTTGCATGGAACAAAGTTCTCCTGCCAGGACTTTTCATTTCTTGCTTTAATGAGAAACCTCCCACATGCCACCAGAAGCACAAAGCAGCTCTTCAGATGCCAAAAGATTATTTGTTTGCTTGTGTTAAGGTGTGAATAAAAAGATAATCATCAGCACATCTTATCTACCTGAGAAGGATCTGGACCTAATATTCAGTCTCACTGACCAGAATTTATCAGACTCTAAACAAATGAATTGTAAATAAAGGGTAACTTTGTGTTCCATGCAAAGTCTTTTCATTCCAAGGCTCAAATGTTACAGTTCTTCTGAAATTCAGATATTTCCATAATGACAATGTTGTTAGTGTATGGATCCCATCTAGTCTGAATTAAGAGCAGCCTCCGTCCTCTGTGCTTGTACTGAAACATCTTGCAAATGACTCAAAAGAGACAAACAGTTTGAAATAATCAGTGGGAAGAACAACACCGAGCAAAATGACACCGTGTTCAAACCAGCAGATGAAGGTGATGCTGATGAATCTGTCTCCACTAAACTTAAAGGTGACCGTACACTGCCACTCGCCAGCGAGGCGTACTGGGGCACAGCTGTTTGTAGCACACAGATGTTCCTGGCAGCGCAGGTAGACGTCACCAGTGTGCCCAGAGAACTGGAACATGTTGAAGGAGAAATGGTTGGATAGTCCCAGTCCGTTTCCCTCCACCTCCACCGTCTTGTCAGTGGGGTTCGCACAGCTGCTCACAAACAGGAAACACAGAGCACATCAGAGCTGACGTCGTGTTCAGGAACCAGAAATCACACGTATTAATGAATCAGTGGGAACAACAGCGAGCAGCTACCACCTCTGAGAGAATCACCTGCCCTCGATCAGCTCGTATCTCAGAGTCTCATTGGGTGACGGTTCATCGGTCACCCAGCAGGAGTCGGTCACCAGGACAACCAGGCGGTCAGGAGTCGGTCACCAGGACAACCAGGCTGTCATCCAGCTCCTCTGTCTCCAGCACCACCCAGATCCTCTGGTTCGGCTGGAGTTCAGTGCTCGACTCCACAGGCTGTGTGCAGTCAGCATCGGTGTAGGCCCTCATGGTCAGATTGTACTCCCAAGCTCCAGACGCGACGTGCACGACAACAGAGCTGCAGAGACACACACACTTCAGCTGTCATATACTCTCCAACCTCCTTTCACGGTGTAAACTGATTCAAACACAAGAGCCAACACACACTTGTCTTTGATTCTGAAGGACATAGTCTTGATGTCTGGCTGAGTGTGAAAGCAGGAGAAGTTGATGTACAACTGGTCTTGACGAGCGATGAGGTCGGAGCTGTTCTGCATCACGATGGTGTTCGTGTAGATTACTTGGCTGCCTCTGTCCTGCAGGGTCAAGGGATTCAGATGTTGGTTTGTTTTCACTGCTGACTAACTACAGTAAACTTCATGGGTGACCAACATTACTAGAAACAAAGGAGGTCAGAGCTGAAGCCGAACCAGCAGAATGATCAAACCACAGAGCAGGAGAAGCTCAGCAGAGCGCTGCTTGTCGAGAGTACAGAGGTGGATGACAGAACCCACCGTGGACACCACCCCACAGGTGTTGCTGCTGTCAAAGCTGGAGGTCACCATGTTGGTCTGATTGTCCCTCACACCTCTGCAGGTCTGGTCATTGAGGTGTAAGGCAGAGTAGTCGATGCCCATTTCGTCCAGGAGACAACCGACCACAGTGACTGAAGCAGAGTCCAGCCCACACACCTTCGAATCAACTGAATGTCGGGTCAGAATAATCACAGTTAGACATTTTCTTCAGACTATTCAGCCCTGTTGTCATGTTGTAGTCACAGCTGTCGTACCTAAAGAGCTGTGGTCAGAGGCAAGAATGGCCCAGCAGAAGCAACTGGTTTCACCACCAGCGAACCTCTCAGCACAGAACTTGGTAGCACTGCAGGTCTGGTCCTGACAGAAGGTCTCAGGAGCTACAGAGGGAACAGAACATATTCTGAAAACCTGTGTGCTGTAAAACCCAGAAGAACCAGAGCCAGAAGTGAATTCATTAAAACAAGATGGTGGGGTCAGTCAACCCGTCACCTCCACCAAGTCCTGTCTTAACTTACTGAGTATCAACCAATAAACAGGACATAATACAATGAGCAGTTATTAAACAAATACATGTTGGACAAAGCAAACAACCTTTTGAAAAGTGTCACTAGTGTGATATGTTGAACCTGAAGGCCATGGAACAACCTGACTCTGGATTTTTAAAAGCCAGACAAGGATCTATTATTATTTCAGAGTATGTTTCTGACCTGGGCGATGATCTATAAGACTGTGGTGGAAGAAAAGGAAAAATAAGAATAACAGCCAACAAAACTGTGCTGAGCAGCTGCCCAGAGAGAGTGAAGGATGGTCTTAAAGCAGCCGGTCCTCAAACTCCAGCCCCGCACAGTGGTATTTAGCAGGCTACAGGCTCTGGGGTAGGCCTTCAGCAACTGGCAGTCAAGTTCGTACGGCTGGGCCTCAGGAGGTAGAGCGGGACACCCCGAGCCCTCAGGTCGGCACCTTGATGCCCAGATTCTCCTTTCCATATGCTGAAGTGTCTTCGGGCAACACACCGAACCCCAAGTTGTTCGGTGTGTTTGTGTGAATGGGCGAATACTGTTCAGCACCGTGAGTGTGAGTGTGAATAAAGGTGTCATGTAAGTAAAGTTCATTTGCCATTTAAGTGTAACACAGAGATGTTTGCTGTTGTGTGGATGAATCTGCTCACCGTGCAACTGGCAGTCAAGTTCGTACGGCTGGGCCTCAGGAGGTAGAGCGGGACACCCCGAGCCCTCAGGTCGGCACCTTGATGCCCAGATTCTCCTTTCCATATGCTGAAGTGTCCTTGGGCAACACACCGAACCCCAAGTTGTTGCCATCGCTGTGTTTGTGTGAATGGGCGAATACTGTTCAGCACCGTGAGTGTGAGTGTGAATAAAGGTGTCATGTAAGTAAAGTTCATTTGCCATTTAAGTGTAACACAGAGATGTTTGCTGTTGTGTGGATGAATCTGCTCACCGTTCATTCGCCCTGGTACAGTTGATAGTACTGTCAGCAGTGTCATTGTACTGCATCTCACAGCTAGGGGGCGATACAACACGAGGTCAGGACTGTTCCCTGATCTGACTCGATCAGTCACATCTAGACTTTGTATCATTGTTTCAGTGCACAGGCCAAAAGGTGCTTTGTTTTTTTTAGCATGTCCAGAAAACTTAAAACTGGTGTTTTGATCATTGTTATTATACAACGGATAAAACTCTATTTAAAAAAAAGACATTTCTGAGAAGATTCAAGTTCAAATAAAAAAAACTGACATTTCTGAGAAGATTCAAGTTCAAAACAATCTGCAAAGTACATTCAAACTGCTTCCTCAACAGAATTCAGTGGGTGGTGAATGAGGACCTGCTGACACTGTGGTCAGGAAGCTTCACGTC
>NW_018128154.1:467148-467454 GCF_001952655.1 Monopterus albus
TTCAGCAGGTCCTGGACCGGGTCAGGTTCAGGACAGAATGTGGGTCAGACCACGCAAGAGTGAATGTTACATGATGTTTTGACAACATTAAAGGTCTTGGCTGAATGTGATATGACAGAGCATTGCAGGTCTGAAAGGAGCTGATGAGTGAAGATAGAAGGGACTGACCATGTTCTGTTAGCTGGAGTAGATGTAGATGACATGGATCACTAATAAGATTGAGATTTCTGAAGCAACATACTCGGTGAAGGATCCTCTGGGGTCTGTACTAAAGACACATGTACATAAACACAACATAATTTACAT
>NW_018128154.1:467485-472105 GCF_001952655.1 Monopterus albus
TCCTGCATCCCGATGGGTAAATCCATAGACGACTGGCGCAAATGTGGAAGTCAGACGTTAACAGCAAACATATTAATGTATGAGGAGAAACAAAAGGGCTGTGAGGAAGAGGAGAGATATATTTTAAACTGCTGTGAGCTTCTGTAGAGAGAGTGAGTGTCCAAGTCAAGGTGAAATCCCCTTTTGCTCTGTGAAACAGAACTTTGGTGCTTTTTCTGTCTTCCATTTTGTGATTAAGTGAGTGGAGGGACTGAGGTCAAGTGGCCCAGAGAGGAAGTGACTGACCCCAGAACCCTGTGGAGACCCTGACTGGGATTATGACTATATGAGTGAATGTTTGTGTGTCTCAGATGCTCTGTATATTTAGTAGAAACGATGCCCCCCAACACACACACACACACACACACACACACACACACCAAGGTGGATGGGAAAACAGAAGTGAAAGGAATGAGTGCTGGGATCACATGTGGTGTGTGGTACCGTTCAATTTGATCTGAGCCGCGTTGCCGTCAAAGACAGAAACGGTGCCGTTGGAGCGCGACAGCGTGGCGGTGACTCCAGTCTTAGAGAGCTCCAGAGAACTTAGAGAGTCTTAGGTGCTCATCAGTTTGAGGGTTCCTCTAGTCAACACGCATTTTAAAGAAATCTGAGGCACTCGAGGATCATAAATATGATCTGAGGAGGATCAGACTCCACCCTGACACATGACTGTGGCTGTAGGCAGCTTATCAGAACTCATGCTGACTTGCTTCAGGTGGATCTCAACATCTGGCCCATCCAGTTGCAGTGTCGTCTTTACGACGGCGTTCCAGGAAGCTCCCCAGCAGGAGGAAGCCTGGGACTGCCGGAGTCGTCAGCAGAGAGTAGGCACACCGATCGGGGACAGAGTAAACTTGGCCGTCGAAGTCAACGACAGTGGGGCCGGTCACAGCGCAGGTGCCGTCAAACACACAGCTGATGGACAGAAACAACCACAAACATCGTCATCAGCTGCTTCATGAGGGCCACAGCCACCAGGGGGCCCTCAAACAAAGATAGTACAGTTTTCTGTTCCTCTTTTTGTCCAAATGTAGGACTTTATCTACACAATATTTGCTAGTGATGTTTCCACACCTCAGCGTCTCAGTGGAGGGTTGCTGACCTGACCCACACTGCTCTGGTCCTGCTTGGCACTAGTGCCTTGTCCCACACTAAACTAAACAAGTGGCTTTGATGCCTATGGCAACAGCATTCACTGAGGCAAATATCACAACACAATCTCCTGTGGTTCGAGGGTCGTAAAAGCCGTCAAAACAGAAGACGCACTTGTCACAGGTGATGTTCCCCCGTGAAAATCAGAGACACAAAAAGTAAATAGCAACCAGTTTTATCCAGAGGGTCCTGAGAATGTAACCTGCAGCTGGTGAAGCTGAAGGCAGACAACAGCCCCTGAATCAGTTTGGCTGAGAGGCTAACCAGCTGCAGCGCTCTGACCAACTCCTGTCCACTGAGGACATGGTGGTGAACTCATAAGAGGGACTTGATTCATTCATCCATCGGTGATGTTGCCTCACTGGGAATCCACACTGAAAGCAAGAAGAGAGCCGCGTGTTCTGGGTCTTTGTCGTCAGAACAGCCGTCTGTCTGTCAGCAGGACAGCGGTCAGACAGAGAGGCTTCACCAGGCCGATCAACAACGCAAATGTACTGGACAAAAATAGTTTTCATGTAAAATCATCAGGAAGAAATCACGCTTTTATGTAGCCTATGGATTTCCTGGTTTTATTGATTTTCCCCGCTCGTGTCAGAGGGCGAGCGAAAATAAAATGAAAAGCAGCCTAATCAGTGACAACAGATACCAGTAGAAACAGAAATGAACATAATTTAAACAGCTGACTGTGGAGAAGGAAACACCTGAGACTTAAAAAACATGAGGCGGAGTCTGGGATTCAGTGTGGGTCGACATGTTTCATAGGATGGAATTCTATCTGCAGCATGAGACGGGTGTAGAAAACACTTCTAAAAACATGTTCAGTGTGGATTAGGGCTCCGTCTGCACACACCACCTCCACCACAGGTGGAGACTGAACATCAGTAATGGCCAGAGATGGACGCCACAAACATGTCAGGCTTCGTGCTACTCACACAGAGTTTCTTGTACGTCTGTTATAGTAGGTGATGGGACAGGAGCTGATGTTCACCTCTGAGGACTGAGTAAACACCACCTGTGCAGCAGCACCTGAAGACATGGAGACAAGAGAGGACAAAGCCACAGTCTGTCAGCTGCTTGGACACAGGGAAGGCTGCATGTTCAGCTTCATGCAGGAATACGACAGTTACCGGTCAGCAGCACTTTGATTCGACCTCATCAGTCAGCTTGTCTTCTTAGAAACAGAGATGTGAGGAAAGTCTCTGCACATCTGGCAGATTGTCTTCTTAGAAACAGAGATGTGAGGAAAGTCTCTGCACATCTGGCAGATTCTCAGCAGCTAAAGCTTCAGTGTCACTCATCACTTCATTCTGCTCTTTGTTACTCAGACTCTTTGCTCATTTATCATGTCAGTTCTACCAATATCCCTCAACAAGTCCTGTGGGGAGAGTTTCAGAACGGCTGCCCTGTGTGTGAGCTTACCTGCCAGCAGGCTGAGGCCGGACAAGTAGAGCAGTGGGAGGAGCATGTTGGAGGAGGCCAGTCAGCTGACACAGAGCTGGAAGACACACAGGTGCACATCTGTGATTGGACAGAACGTCACAGAGTTCACTACTTTTCCTGACAAACAGAAAATGAAGCTCAGTCCGTGTGTGTGATGTCTGGTAAATGCCACAGAGTTCAGAAACAACAGCAGCCGTCACAGCTGATCCCACCTTCACTACCCTGCTGCCCTGATCTAACATCTCAGTGTAGTCAGTAGATACAGTACTAGATTATGTAGCAGACTTTAGCCACATATGTCTGAATGTTGTGGCTATTTCAGTCAGAGACTCTTCAATCCGGCTGGTGAACATTTACAGTAAACGACTGCTCAGTTAGATTTGGCAGAAACATCTCAGTGAAACCAGCAGTGATGAGGATTCTGCTGAGAGGGATCATTTCCCCTCAAACAAAACGACTGCCCCCTCCTTGAACAACGGACTTAGATTCATCAGATGGACACAAATACAACTCCAAAAGAATGAACGTTTATCAGAAGCTGCTTCTATGTGCATGTGTATTTACTGTGCTACCTGCTGTGTGGTTGAAGAAGCAGAAGAGAAGGTGTGCAGGTTGTCTTACCCTCTGGAGCTTTGACAGAGGATGACGATGATGAAGGTTGCTGGTCAGGAGATGAATGATTCTGCAGCTTCTGCCCAGACTGGCCTGTTGGTCTCTGTGTGGAGGACGCCGCTCTCTCTCGTTTTATGTACATCCTGGCTGCTGTGCACACCCACAAGGAGAGAAGGGTGGGGTTGGTGGTGGAGTCAATGTGTCACTTGATGTTGTGGATGCCAGCATAGCAGATGCTGGTATGTCATTATGTGTCCCACTACCACAATGTGAAGCTTCCTTTGACGTGTTCTTCATTAGAGTTGTCACATAGCTTGAACAATAGCAGAGGGAACCAGGAGGAAGACTGTGTGTGCACGAACACAGGGCAAAAACCTTTAAACAAACATCAAAATCAATGTGAACCACAAAGGCTGAAACATAGTGAAGATTAGAGGAAAAACAAAGATATTACAGTGTCACCAGGGGCCGCATACGAAGGGCTGCACTAACGTTCAGACAGGGCTTTGATACACTGATGAAAAAATGCTCATTTATACTGGATGTTCATAGATAATGTTGGCAGTGTTTTGTTACTAGTCCAATGCTCATGAGTGGGTTTTAAAAACATCCTGGACATTGTGCACTGTGTTTTCTGGATAACAGACTGTCAGGGGCCACATACGAAGGGCTGCACTAATGTTCAGACAGGGCTTTGATACACAGATGAAAAACTGCTCATTTATACTGGATGTTCATAGAAAATGTTGGCAGTGTTTTGTTACTAGTCCAATGCTCATGAGTGGGTTTTAAAAACATCCTGGACATTGTGCACTGTGTTTTCTGGATAACAGACTGAATTAGAGGGAAGCTGCTTTAGGATTGGTTCTGAGCCTTCAAATCCACAGGAGACAAACCTTTAAAGATTTGCTGTGTAAAAAAACACAGGCCAATGAAAGACAAATCAACTGGAGTCACAGCTTCGAGTTTGGGGAATTTCTATTCTGAGTAAAGTCTTTATTGTCAAATGGGGCAGATTCCTGTCCACCACTCAACAGGCATTTCACCACGTGTACCTACCCTCTGATTCATCTGATGGCATGGCATCTTCGTTAGACTGAGGATGGTCTGTTTAGTTATTATCATAACTGAACAGACCGTCGAATAAAGCAATTTACAGAGCTCTGGGTTCCATCTCTATCTGAAGGCCTGACCTCAACAGCAAAACTGTTCAACTCATCTTCAGGACGAGAGGGAACACTGTCCTCCTCCATTCAGTTGATTTTATACAATTTCAAATGTGCCCTTGTAGGCTGGTCCGGTCCTCTCGTGCTGTTCTATTGGTCCATCTATCCATCCGTCCTCCTCCTGCGTCCTTTCTGCTCCAATGGGAAA
>NW_018128154.1:472934-474090 GCF_001952655.1 Monopterus albus
GAGGGGCCCAAAGACGGTGGTGGGCGGGGGGGGGGGGGGGGGGTCTGCAGCAATCCGTCCGGCCCTCCTAATGTTCTTGGCTTTTTTTAAGAAAACATAACACAATAAGAGTACATTTAAAATAACTAAATCAGAATTAGAACAAACATTACAACTCTAAATACCTGTGGGAGCATGAACACCACCATCGCACTTGGTAACGTGTTTCCATCCATCCATTATCTACACCACTTATCCCTGAACAGGGTCGCGGGGGGACTGGAGCCAATCCCAGCTGACACTGGATAAGAGGCGGGGTCCAACCTGGACAGGTCGCTGGTCTATCACAGAGCTGACATGTATTGTGACATGTTTCCTCATCATGAAACACAAGACCCTAACATTTGTTAAGAATATCTAGAAATCTCGTGCACAGGCCCTTGACTCTTGGTTACTTCAGACACTGTGAAAGGTTGAGGCCATTCGGAGCCTTTGGGCGACAGTTTAAAAAATACCAGTCTGGTGTTTTGTAATGAGGAAACAAGGCAACCAGTGAGGCAGCCTGTTTCTCTGATGTCTTTTCATTTGGCTTTGAACAACAAAGAGCTGAACTGATGAAGTGTAAACACACTTCTCTGCTGCACCCTGTTCCTGAGCATGGAAATTAACGTAAAGACACGGCTAAAGCATTTTGTTAGCTGAACTACAAAACACCAGGTCAAGGTCAAGGTCAAAGTGTTTATTTGTCATATGCACAGTTAGGAAACGTGTTTCCCTGTACAATGAAATTCTTACTTTGCCGTCCACATGAATGCCACAAAATACAAATGAAATATAAAGTAGATAAATAAGTAACACAAAATCTAAGGCACTTTAAGCAGCAAATGCAGCAATATAATAAAAAATATATGAGAATATAACAATGTATGCTGTATGGGAGCAGCATGTGCAGCAGTCAACAGTCAATGTGCAAACTGAGAATGTAAACAGTACATCACGTATTTCCTGGTAATAAACTCCTCAGCTGTTTAGGAGTCTGATGGCAGAGGGAAAGAAAGAGTTTTTCAGTCTAGTGGTCCTACATTTCACACTTCTGAACCTCCAGCCAGAGGGTAGGGAGGTGAACAGTCCATGCTGGGGGTGAGTGGGATCTTTGAGGATGGAGGCAGCCTTCCTA
>NW_018128154.1:474456-484677 GCF_001952655.1 Monopterus albus
CTGTGATGGCTTTCCTCAGTCTGTACTTCGCAGCTTTGTACTCTGTCTCATTGCCTTATCTGAATGCATGAGAGCAGGCACGCAGCATGTGGCGTACCTGACTGTTTATCCAGGGCTTCTGGTTGGGGAACCTCCTGACTTGTATGGTGGGCACAATGTTGTCGATACAGGTACTAATGTATCCGGTCACATACTCAGCATAGTCCTGTATGTAATTCATGAGGTAATTCATGTTCTGAAGAATGTAACTGAACAAGGATGAGATATTTTTGTATCGGTTCCAGGTTCCACCTCAAGGAATGAGCCTGTTCATTTGTACCAGGGTGTGTTACCAGTAAATCAGTCAAGTTTTATATCACCTTTCACATGCAGCTCAGTGCTTTGCAGACAATAAGGTCAAATGAGGCAAATAGGTACAAATGAACAATAAAAAACAAAGACCTGAAACAATCTGAAGCATTTGTAAAGAAACATCTCCTAGTAATGAAGTTTCACATGGCCATCACATAAGAAAAGCTTTGATCAGAAACTGAGTTTTAAATCTTCTTTACCTGTTTGCACAGATTCTCTGCGAGGTCTTAGAAACTTGTTCTGTGTTCGGTCCTTTATTTGGGAGTGGTATGCTCCCAGGGACGGCTCTGGACAGCAGCCCTTGCTCCTACATGGTCTCAAAGCTCTTACTGTAATTTGCTTTGGACAGAAGCATCTGTCAGATGAATGTAATGTCATGAGTGCTGCAACTTCCTTTGATCACAAAATGGAAACGCCACTGGACCAGTCAGCTCATCATCATCTGAGCTCTGTTTACCAGGACTCAGCCCAAGAGTTTCCAGTGGTGCCACAGCTGCAAATGTTATGGCCTCAGACACTCAGCATGAACATGAAACCAGCTGACTGCCCCGAGAAAGTGTCCACTAAAGCTAGCAATAGACCGAGGTCAGTTTCCATTGTCTGATTCCTCCAACTGGTCGATTTTAATTACAGCAAGGCCTAAAGGCCACCCATAGTCTGTTCACAGTGTCTCAGCCAACGCTGCCCCTCAGACGATATGTGACCGATGTCAAAGTACTAGTTGATGAAATAGTGAAAACTTCTGTTTTTTAAGAAATTAGTTTTTACTGAAATTAAATTAGGCATCAGTGTGTCTGCTGCTTTTTGAAACACAAGTAAAAGCAGAGCCGACGTGCATCAGCTGCACTTGTTTCGAACACTCACGCAGTCCCATGCAGTATTAACTACTGCCCCACCACCCTTGTTCTGTTGTGCTGCCCCCTGCTGGCAGCTGAAATTAGGCATCCGTGTGTCTGCCGCTTTTTGTGAACACAAGTAAAAGCAGAGCCAACGTGCATCAACTACACTTGTTTTGAACACTCATGCAGTCCCGTGCAGTATTAACTACTGCCCCACCACCCTTGTTCTGTTGTGCTGCCCCCTGCTGGCAGCTTCCTGCCACTGCTCAGCCTGTTCACAGGTGTCAGCTTCACAACCCAACCAGGGGAAGATGGTAACATTCAAATAAACTGAGGTCCAATAAGATTTTAAAGTCAAATATTTAATAAAATAAGGCAAACTTTATAAATCACTTTGAGGCCAAATTCTGCAGAGGGTGTTAACAATTAGGAGCCGATCATAAACATCGTTTCTTATAGAATCGTCTGTGATTATTCACGTTGTATGTTAAAATAAAACTGTGCTTACTGATGCCTGTTAGTCTTTATTCATAAATGTCAGTCATTTTACTGATGAGGCCCATTTAAAAACTGTTGGCCAAAGTGTTGTACATAACAACACATACTGCGACATAAAGCCGCCATATAAGAGACATGAGAATAGGATGGAAGCCAAGGCACAGTCCAGGGTGACGCCATCAGGTGGACTGAGCCCAAAAACATTCAGTTTACTACAACACACCACAAAGAAACATAAAACTTCTGTGAAGCTGGAACCAGAGAATAGTTTTGTGTTTTTTTGCTGTTAGTTTTTTTGTTTGCTTAAACATTACCTAAACAATTAATCTGCAACCATTCAGTGTTCATTTTAATGATTAAATGTTGCAGATCATTAACTAATCGGGTCTTGTTTTGTGCGAGGTCTTAACCAAAGTGTCTTTTGATTTGATTTGATTTATTCTTTCAAACATGTAAAGACAGTTGATATATCAACACACATAATTTTATACATATCCAACAAATGCTAATCCAATATCAATTTGCTTATACCTAGTACATGCTTGAATGGAGTAGGAAGAAGTCAGACTTATCCAGTCCTACCCCATGAATACAGCAGACAAGAAGGATCTAATGGTACTTACTGATCTCTGGTCAGGTTCAGGTGATGAGCCCTTCTCTGCAATTCTTCTCCTGTAAGACAGAGTCCAGAATTATTTCTGAAAAACAGTTGCTATTTTTAAAAACATATTGACTTGTGTTCCATGGGTTTTCTTTATTTATGTTTGAATGTAATCATGTGACTATCATGTTTGGGTAACGTCCCCATGTTAGTGAAAACCGGAGCTTCACAGGAACCCGGTCCCTTTAAAGGCCAAACCAAAGCCCAGATGTTTAGGAAAATGTGTTATTTCTGTCTGCTTAGATCAGTGTTAGCGCGCCTCGAGTTGGAAGAACCACTGAGTGTGTGTTGGCTTCCTGCCTAGATTGAGTGCACGAGTGTGTGTGCACCTACTTCCATGGAATTGCCTCCATGTGGCTAACACACCCACAACAGCCTCCCAGGAGGTTTTCACTACTGATCAACAGACCTAGACAGACAAAGGCAAAGGGACAGAGGGACGTGAGCACACTGAGGGACGGACAGAGGAACGAGTCAACGACCACGGGAGAAATGAAGCTGACAGGATGAACGGTGAGTGCTACCTTTCAAAATAAAGCTGGAATTCCACAGGGAGAGAGGAGTAAGAGGAGTGTAAACCCTGTTTAGCCCAGGTCACTGCACATTCTCCAGTGGCTTCATGCCGACTGTTTGCTGATCCGGTTTACAGACCTCCTGGCTTCAGTGAAAACTTGATGTCTGTTAACAAACACTGTCTCTGTCCAGACCTGGAGAATCAGTGTTCATGACTGAAACACAAAGGAACTGAAGGAAAATGAGAAAGAAAGCTTTGACTGTTAAACTGTGGTTTGACTAAGGGCCAAACAACAACCTGTTAGATTATGTGACAAGTCAACCAGCTACAGAGACACAACACGACTATGAAGGGACTCCACAAGACCAAGGGACGTAAACAACAACATCCGATGGAAAACAGACAGAAACGACCACAAAGAGACAAAAGGAGCACAAACAGGTGGCGACTGGCAATGTTTCATTTCTGTGCTGATGAAGGCAGCATTCCTTTGTGCTGTTGGATTTCCCATGGTCACGCCTGTAGCTTTATAAACACAGCAGCGAGGAGGTCAAAGGTCACAGGAGTCAGGCTACGGCGCACAAGATTGTTCGACATCAGACTGGTCCCACTCTGATGTCGGCCCAGTGGACTGGGAGCCCCAGGCAGTGGCTGGTCAGCTTAGCTTAGCATAAAGACTGGAAACAGGGGCAAACAGCTGGCCTGGCTCCGCCCCCCACTGACACCTGTGAAGCTCACCTGTCCTGTTACGTCTTTCATTCATACAGCAGCTGAGTGGCAAACGTAATGGGGCTACAAGTAGCGAGTTGGCGTGAAGGTTAGTTAGTGTAAACTTAACCTTCAGACTCCGTACAGGGGGAACATCACCTCCACCTTTCTCTGAGCTCATGTAGACACACAGCCCTCCTCTGTACCGTCACCTTCAGACTCCGTACAGGGGGAACATCACCTCCACCTTTCTCTGAGCTCATGTAGACACACAGCCCTCCTCTGTACCGTCAGAGTACGTCATGCGTCCAGCGGTTTGCATGTCGTTACACAGACGGTTAAACCTCAAACGGCCTCATTCAAATGTCCATTTCAGCAGCAAAGGTGCGTTTGTCTCATGAGAGCAGCTTTGTTTAGAGCAGGCCAGCTGCTTTACATACTGCACCACACTCTCACCGGCGTCCGTTTGCCTGATGCGTCACTATGAACTGGTTCATACAGTCAGAAATAAATATTGTACATCAGCCTTAGGACCCGTCTCACTGCAGAAGGAATACTTTACTGCTGAGACCCTCACAACTTGAACCAGAGAATCCAGTTTTTAATCTCCTCTACTTTCCAATTTTCCAGTTAAAGACGGCTTGTTTTCAGTTGTTTTGACTCAAATACCCCCCTCAACTCAGGGTGGCTCCATAACAAGCCTCCATAACTTTAAGGAGACAAAGCTTGAGAACCGGCCTGAGGATCCTCATGTTTCACTGCATCACAGTAATCCAGCTGTGTGCACATCCACGGGGCACTGCACACAGGAGCAGATCAGACTGAACTCATATTTAACCAAACAGGCCTCAGCTGATGGAACGACAGCCCATTTGATCAGCTTGTACAGAGACTTGATTTGTTGGTGCTGCTAATTTTGCCACCGTCTTGTTCCCACGTGGGTCTGTGCAGTAGGTTTATCTCAAACAAGTGTTTGTGTTGAAATTTAATGTGTGCAACTACTGCCCTGTTTGTATTTTGAGGAAGACCTGCTAGCCACTCCCATCGTAGTCGGCAACAATGCCTCGGCGACCGTGGAGCTGCTGGCATGTTTCCATGACGACGACGCCTTCAAGTACCGCGCCTACACCTTCACCTATCTGCTGCTGTTTCCTGTGGCGTTCCTCTGCAACATCGGGGCACTGGCGGTCTTCTTCCAGCAGAGCAGCCGCAGGTCTCTGGCTTCCCTTCTTTCTGCTCCTTCAGCATCGGGGCTACACGCCTACGGGCAAAAAGACCCATTTCCCACTTTCCAAACAATCTCCAAAACTCAGTTTTCACAAGAACACGCCATGGCCGGTGTGCTCTTCAGAAGCACTCTGCATGGCCCAAAGTATATGGACACTTCACCCACATTCTGAGCTCTGGGACGGTTTTCCACCAGGGGTTTGCTCCAGTTCAGACACAAGAGCATCACTGAGCTCCAGTAGGCTGGCTTCAGTCAGTTTTCTAGTTCCAAGAGGTTTTAGGAACTGGGTTTAGGTTATGTCTCTCTGCAGACCAGTACAATTCCTCTACACCCAGCTGGGAAAAGCACTTTGTTATGGAGCGGCTTGTATGACATGTTGAAACAGGCAGAGCTGCAGCAGGTTTTTCTAAAAACGAACAGGGCATCCACAGGGTTTTTAGCTTTGCCTAAACAAACGAGCATCTATACTGGACAGTCACTACGTCTGGAAACCTTAATATTTTACAAAGACAATAATTGTTTTGCAACGTTCATCATATCACACTAGGCTCCGACATGACTCACAGCAGTGTAATATTTGAATCCTTAACACATCATCACTGTTATGTCTTTAAGGTCCTGTGTTGTTAAGGGCGTGCTGCTTTGTAGCATCGTGTCTGAGAGCTCAGCTCGAGGTCGTACCATCTGATGGCCGCATGCAAATCAGGCCGCATGCAAATCAGGCAGGGGAAAAATAATAAGCAGGTGTCCTGAGTTTTATAACTGGCACATTGTGAGTGTGTTTAAATGCATCTTCAGCTCCAGTCGTTATAAATGATAAGCTACCTGCTGAAGTGGAAAACAAGTCCACAGGTGTGAATTCAAGGCCAGTACAGACACCTTTGACTACCTGGTGCTGGGTGTAAACCCTGATGTAGCTGCATCCACAGCTGTTACGGCGCCCTGCTGCGCTCTGACAGAGCAAAAGGTCCTCGTGGACCTCAGTGCAAAACTACAAACATCACACAGTAGACGCAGCCCAGATGTTCTGTAAGGGACCACTCTGTCTGTTGGCATGACAACTGAACATAGACACTCTCCCTCACAGGAACTCCGCCTCCTGTGTGGTCATGATGAACCTCGCCCTATCAGATGGCAGCTTCTCCCTCACCCTCCCACTGCGACTGGCCTACTATTTCAAGGGAGGAGTGTGGACGTTTCCTGATTGGCTGTGCCGACTGTGTGTGTACGGCTTCTACGTCAACCTGTACACCAGGTAACACACACACACACACGTGTCAGCCACACCCGATGGCCTGTCATTAGCTCACATTCATTTCCTGGACACTTCCCCTACTTACTCTAACCCTTAACGGTTTCCTTTACGAGGACTTTGTGTCCCAAAACCAGGTCGACTCTCCATGTTGTGACTGTAAATCAACTGATGTCCTCACAACATGAGTGATAAAAGACTAAATGCTGCTCTTCCTCCCTCAGCATCCTCTTCCTCACTCTACTGAGCATGCTCCGTTGGCTCGCTGTGGCCCAGCCTCTAAAACACCGAACTCTGGCCACGCCCACTCGAACTGTACTGGTCTGCCTGGGGGTCTGGCTGTTTGTGGGCATGTCCTCCGCCCCCTTTTTGTCCAATGGCGTGACAAACAGGTGAGGCGCACACCGACACTAAATGCAGGTGAACCCACAGGTAGACAATCAGTGGGTAAATCCAAATTGCCTTATTTGATTGGTCCTCACTCATCCATCCTTGCTCGACTTGGATTTTGCTCCGGTCCATCATCTTCGTCCCAGCGCTCTTATGCCTCCTCTGAGGAGCAAGGAGGCTGCAGGAGGAGCCATGAGCGAGGGCACACGAGAGGAAACACAACAGGATACACGAGAGGATATTTGTGGACGTCTTAAATGGACCGACACGCCCCTGTATAAGAAATCACTTGTTGATCGGACACTTCTCATGAAGGATCAGAGGAAAGGACACACCTATAAGGGAATTGGGATTTACCCAGTGAGTGAACCGGTTTGGTTTAACTGATGTTTCACAGGCTGGCTGTTTTTGTGTCTCTGGCAATTTGGTCACGTTTACAGAAATACATTAAGTGTTTAAAGAGCTCCGAATAAAAAGATGTTTAAACCATGGAGTTTGTTTGGACCCACTAGAGAACAGAACTTCACATGTGGACGAGGGGTTGTCACCTCTTCACATCAGGAAACATCTCATACCTGCAGCCAGTCAATGTTTATTTAATGTCATGGATTCCAGCTGCTGCTGCTCTTACTGTAAATACAAAGGCAAACCTAGACACGCTACAACACGTTCCTGTCTTTGGCCTCCATAAAAATATTAATAGAGCCAGTGGAGGGAGGGCGGTGAGTTACTGGGACAGACACGGTACCTCACTGGTTTAATTATGAGGCCTTCGTGCTTACACCTGTAAATAAATGGCAGCCAAAGCTTTGACTCAAGTCTTTTCCTGTAAGATAATGAGCATAACAAGTAGAATATCATCACTTTTGCTGTTAACTGAACAGTAAAGCAAACAGAATACATCCAAACCTGTGGAGCAACAGGCTCATCTGAGCCAAAAACAGGGCAGAACAACCAGGACAGGCTGGACCTTTTCAGATCCCAGTGCTGCTCCAGAATCAACCCTGTAGACTTCACTGACCCCATGACTTTACTTTCCACCACCCTCAACACAAACTTTACTGGTATGACTGGGAAACACCAGAATCCCAGGTCCCTTATTTCATCATTTCTTGGTCCTCAGTTCTCGCTCAACCCAGAATTTGTTATAGTCTGCCATGACGAAGGACGTCCCAGAGCTCTTATTCCTGCTCTGAGGAGCGAGGATGTTTAGGTAAACAGTCCAGGATGACAAGCACTTAAGTTTGGACGAGCTAGGTGTCAGGTCGACAGCCTGGGTCCCCGTCCTCCGTCACAGTGCATGTTAAACTGTTAGTCTCTGAGATGAAAGACGTTTACAGTGACGAGTGATAAAGTGAAGGTCTCTGTCTTCCTCAGGGCGGGGTCTCCTCGCTGCTTCGAGCCCTCTAACCCCTCCTCTTGGGAACGGGTCCTGATTCTGAACTACGTGGGGTTGGCTCTCGGCTTCCTCATTCCCTTCCTCACCATCATCATTTGCTACAGCAGACTCATCCGCCACCTGACGGCCCGCTCCGGCCCCCACGGCAGCAGCCTGTCCAGCAACGACGGCGTTCTGTGCACCTGGTCACCATGGTGACGGTGACCTTCCTGCTCTGCTTTCTGCCCTATCACGTGATTCGATCACTGCACCTGCACGCCGTTTGCAGCCGCTGGAACTGTGACGTCACAGTGGCGCTGCAGCGGGCGGCGGTGGTGACCCTGTGTCTGGCGGCGTCAAACAGTGTGGTCAACCCCCTGCTGTATTACTACTCCACCAGGACGTTCAGAGACAGCATGAGGGATGCTCAGTCCTCTCTACTATCCAGCAGGGCAGGATCCTCCAGGCCCACGCAGGCCCTGATGAGGAGGAGGAGGAACACCACCAGTTTTTAAGTGTTTATAGAGTTTCCTGAAAAACAAAGGCGTCACTGTTTTAGTCCGTTAGTGGGTGTTGGACATTCCAGGGGCTCAGGTTTTCCTTAGGAGTCCTGGGGTTGCTGAGGCGACTCTGGGGGCTGTTGAGGGTGCAGGGACTGTCGAGGAGTCTATGGATACACCCCAAGTCTCTTCTATGCACCAATGTGTCCCTCACTTGTGTTAGGTGTCTTTTCCTTGTGACTCAGCCATATTTAATCAAGAAGAAAATGCTAGGAGAGTGGACTTGAGGAAACACATTTTAAAAGACAAGACGTCCTTTCCTCTAATTCTTTATTTGAAGCTTCAAATCACCACCAGATTTTTGATAAGGGGGGGCATCAATGCAGAAAACACTTGTGCGAAGGATATTTTTACAGGAGGAGGAAAGGAGGGGAACGCCATTAATGCAGGAACAGACTGTCTCTATTTACTGCAGTTATAGCGCCCTCTTCAGGCTTTTCACTAAGTCAGATTTCCTTTGACACAACTGACAGAGAGTAAAGCCTTTGTTATTTTAATATACTTCTTGTCAACCAATCCCATACACAGGGTCAAACTAACACTGACGTCTCCTCCTCTCCAGCCTTGTGCCCTCACCTCTCTCCTCGCTCTGAGCCCAGACACACTACTGCCCTGGCCGCCATGTTCCTCATCACCATGGAGCTAACTCAGACTCAGTCCAACATGCTGCCACAGATACTCACTAGAGAGCAAACGTGGATTTTATTTTATTTATTTATTTATTTTTTATTCTTTCAAACATGTAAAGACAGTCAATATGTCAACACACATAGTTCCACACATATCCACAAATGCATTATCAATGAGCTTATACCTAGTACATGCTTGAATGGAGTAGGAAGAAGTCAGACTTATCCAGTCCTACCCCCTGACATCATCTTACATCATTGGTTTGCAAGCAGTATCTCTACATAGATCATTTTGTTCTACACCACACAAGTAATATACTAAAGAATTATTACAGAGTATTAACATTCATACACCACACCCACAATGTTCCATCTAATTAATCATTGAGCCTGTTCTTGCATATATCTTGATTGACACATACCTTTATATTTATGTTTAAACTCATCAATTCTATTACTATTTTTTATGTCCACACTTAAATTATTCCATAGTTTTACCCCACTTATGGAAATACAAAATCTTTTTTTGGTTGTACGTATAGCATGAATTTTTAAATTTAACTGACCCCTTAAATTGTATCCCCCTTCCCTTTCATTAAATAGTTTTTGAATTCCACCAGGTAATAAATTGCTCCTGGCTTTATACATAAACACTGCAGTCTTATATCCAACTAAATCAAAAAAGTTTAACAATTTAGACTGTATGAAAGCTCCATTGGTGTGATCCCTATACCCCATCTTATGCACAATTCTTATCGCTCTTTTTTGTAATATATACAATGGTTGAAGTGAGCTTTTGTATGTGTTTCCCCAGTTTTCAATGCCATACTCCAAGTATGGTAAAATCAATGAAGAATACAAAATACGTAGTGCTTTCCCGTCCAATATATCTAACCATTGCCAATATCGATATATTTTTTGCTATTTTGTGCTGAACATATCTGATATGAAATTTCCAGGAGAATTTGTCATCAACTATGACACCTAGAAATTTAATTTCATATACTCGTTCTATATTAGCTCCCCCAATTTTCAATTGAAGTTCATTATCTAGTCTACAATTCCCAAATACCATAAATTTAGTTTTATCCAAATTCAGAGATACTATATTACTATCACACCATTTCTTTATCTTCTCAAGTTCCTGTATAACCCATCCAGAGAGTTGCTGTAGGTTTTCACCCGATGCCCATATCGTAGTGTCATCAGCAAA
>NW_018128154.1:485046-488119 GCF_001952655.1 Monopterus albus
TTAGGGAACTGCCCAAGTCGAAATGACATGTTAAAAATATGGGTTAATGGTTTGCATATGTCCTCAATTACCCATTTAACAGTTGTCATAGTGATACCATCACTATCACTAGATGTTTTGTTACCACATTTATTCACTATCTCTATAATTTCCTTTTCAACTATGGGCTTCAAAAACATAGAACTCATGTTCCTTTCGATTGTATTATTATTTATAGTGACGGATGTATCATCTGTACAAATGCTTCATTGATTCATCCACTGCTGAAAGTAGTCCCCGTCACGTGCACTGTTTCCTCCTGTTTGATAGAAACTACAGTGAGCAGCTGTTGTAGGACACCACTGAGAGGATTTTAGACATGAACCACTGGGCTGAGAGCTGAGAGCAGACTGGGTGGAGACAAGTCAGAACATAAACACACAGACACTGTTGGCTTGGACCTGCACATGGGATTTGTGCTCGTGTAGTTGTAAATGATTGTCCTACTGGGGCTAAACATGAAGAATCTTTGTTTACTTTGTGTATCTGACATGCTTCGGTCACGTACGACGGAAAATCTTCATAGGAAAATCCCACAGGAAACATCTTCATCTCGTGCTGCATGTTTGTTTCCGCTTCTACATAAAATTGTAGCTTTTAGAAAATTTCTCTGGTATTTGATTCAAGTTTGTTGGAGAAGAGCCAGTGTAAGCAGAAGATGACAGGAAATCAGCAGCCTCGGCTCCTATGATCATGTTTACATCCTGCAGGCGTTCGACTGAGAAAATCACAACAAATGACATTTAACACAGCGACATGTTTATGAATAAAAACCAGCTAAATATATTTATGGCCCAGCTTCCAAAGTATTTTTGAAAGATGTTTTTACTACAGGAGTATCTTTTACTACACCAGACTGAGCCTGTAGGGGGCGCACCTGCGCAGCAGCAGGGGACTATACTGTAGAAGACAATGAATTTGACAGTGGAGGTAAACGCAGGACGGGAGTTGTGGCATATGATTAAATTGTTGAGGAACAAAACAGCAGATCTTCAAGTTAGACAAAGGTTGGTTAAACAATAACTGGAATAAACTAACAACAAAGACTAACACACATTTAAAGTGCATGAAATGAATGTGTGAACACTAATATTTATTTTCTATAAAGATTAACATTATTTATGAGCAGCAAACAGAAAATGTACAGTTTCTCACCATTATATAAAAATCTGAATTATGAGTGCAAACCAGATGTAAACACCACAACAACATGGAGGGAGCTCACATACCTCAGAATCGGAATCGGAATCAGAATCGGAATCAGAATCGGAATCGGAATCAGAATCACATACCTGTGCCAAATAAAAAGGCCACTAGAGCAACTTGTCACAAAGTGATGTCGTTTTGGGTTTTTGTCATTTTAACATTACTTTTTACCTCATGTCCCATTTATTTTCTTCTGCTCACTCAGAGTTGTACGATTTGATGTCAAGTGGTTTATTTAGTCAAATTTACTCACATTTCTCAGAATGTTAGTTTTGCTGCCTTTTCAGAAGTAAAGCCACATTTCAGTGAAGGCTAAATGACACACCGCTGCTGCGGCCCTAATGCACAGTGGCGTCCAGCAGAGGGGGCAGCCGCTCTCCCAACCATCACACACCGTCAGTACCACAGCACTAGGAATTGTGGGTAGTTCCTGTAAGATGAAAGAAACGTCCACATTTGAGATATGAATCTGTCGATCTGCTGCTCGGTGCCCTCCTGGTTTTGTAAACAGCTTTCACTGCCTTGTGTGTCTGTAAATATGTGGGTCAATTAAGACACCCCCCATCATCACCACCAGCTGAGATGACCCCCCTGTTTCATTACATCACAGGAACAAGTCCAGGCACCCCCGAGGGACACAGTGTTGGCTAATCAGCACTCAGCTGCTCTAGGACTCAGGAGGAGGTCAAAGGTCAGACAAGCACCACCATGAAGACGCCAGCAGAAACTTATCCTGTGGTTCAGGTTCACAGGTTTTAAAACAGAACCTTCTGCTCTCTGTCTTTGTGTGCATGCTTCCTGGCCTCCAGGTGTTTCCTGACCCCACCCCCGCTTGTCGTACAGGCTCACACACACAGACTGAGGTGATGAAAACTTATTTACCTGACAGAGAGGAAAAGTACTAGTTTGTGCTGCTGTTGAACGGTTACATTACCCACAGCCATGTTTGGTTACGTAGCCTCAAACAAACAACATTCAGTGGCACAAGCATTCACAGCCTTTACACAAGTAAAACACCACAGCGCTGCACTGCAGGTTCAAGGCCTGCAGGGGCAGCTCTGCTTACAGTAAATATATGGAAGTACAAGAGTATTATCAGCTCAAAGTACTGGTTTTGAACAAAGTCATCCCCTGTGACTGACACATTATAACCACACATTATTACTGATGCAGTGATGAGCTTAATTTGAAAGTGACAAGGTCCCGGACTATGACTTGATGACAGACATGTGTCAGTGTGGGGAGAGGAGGTCCGGGACTGAAAACACTTCCTCAGTGCGTTTAGATTCCACGTTAATGGAGCAGCTTAGAGGCAACCAATTATCCCCTAGTTTAAACCTAGGGCCCCTCCACTAGGTAAATTCAAGGGACCGTCGTGTTTAGTGGAGAAAAAAAAAGTTCTGAAACAAATCTTTAATGTTTCATATTCTAATGAAATGACAGTTTTACTCCTTGGGCCTTAAAGGAGTAGCGGACACATTTATTGACAGCTGTGTGCTGGACAAGGTGTTCATTTGGGGACATTAAAGATTTATCCAGCCTCTCAGGGACCCCAGAAACATGACACGGAGCCACAGCTAGACAACGTTTTGAGCAGATCTCAAACCACAAAGGGCAGAAGGTTATGAGATAAATGTAATGAAAAGTAGTGAAGGAGAAGTATAAAGCAGCATAAAGCCACAGCACAGTGGCCTACGTCAATACGTTCTACTTCCTGGGCCACTTGTGATTACAACAGAGATTGTGTCTCAGTAAATGTGCGTCAGAGTGAGACCTCTGTCTGTGAAGCAGCTCTGTGACGGGGACCCCCGGGTGGGCGGAGCCGGAC